>NC_043009.1:23676087-23678587 GCF_006345805.1 Octopus sinensis | reverse complement strand
GATTATATTATTGTTGCTGTCGAGATATTCGAACTTAAAATACTTCATTGAGCTTCAAAAATACTTTTCATCAGAACTACTTACATAAATTGAATTCCACTTTAAAATTTTATGATATCTATGATTTGTAAGAAAATCAAAACCGATTAAATTTAAGATGTCTTTGATATGTGTCCTCACATTTAAACTTCACGGCGGATTATTTCATAAGGTATTTCATTCTATTTTTAAGCATGTATTCATTAGAGCGGATTGTGTATTATATTTTATCTGTAATGCCATTTTTGTGGAGTGCTTCATTTTAATGAACAAAGCCTGATCATATCTAACGAAGACACAGACATTGAAGATATACATTCACTAATATTAGAGATTCAGTTTCATCGTGTGTTTCTATGGAAGCATCAATTAATTTGCTATTACTTTTCTTCAGCCAGAATATGTTACCGAAAAACAAAAGGATTCCTTCTATGCATCAGGATCATAATATTAGATTCGCTAATTGGTCCAATATTGTTGTCGAAAGTTAAGGCTTTGGGAAGAAGGAATCTAGGTAATGAAAAATAAACTTCTATTGTATCAGACTGCATAAATTTACAGTGTCTTTTGGTGTTAACACTGCTAAACTATTCCATTAACAATGTGATACTATTTTGTATCTAACACAGTTTTGGCAAGATTTATTAACCTGTATTAAAGTTAGAAGGGGAATTAACCTTGTGGTCTTTAAGTGTAATGTATGGTATAATTGATGGTGAATATACTATTCTGTTGTCTATGCTGAGTTTAATGACAATTTCTTTGGCTTCAAGCTTTATGGAGATAATGTCAGATCTTTTTTAAATGTTAGTATTGCTAACAGATATTTGTCAATGATATATGTTTCAATCTCCAGATACTTAACTGGTTTTCAAATGTTTTAAGCCAAAGGTAATAAGATTAAAAACATTTGGTTTTCTTGCAAATAATCAACCATCCAGAATAAACATTACAAATCAACAATTAGAGGTTTACCTAATGAAAAAGTAAATACTTAAGGCATATCTACAAAAATCATACAAATTTGATTGATTGCTTAATCCGTGGATGTCTCGAAATATGAAATTTCCTGTTCCATTTTCCATAATCATTCGAAGATTGGCGAGGAGAGTCTTAAAGTAACTATTTGTGACATTTTGTTTCCAATAAAGTATATATAACTCTTCTTTTAGCGCTCATTAATCTCACTTTTTATCCATTTCTGACAAGGAGATTATTTAATAAAGACTCTACAACATATTTTGATCATTATTCGTCAGTCCAATGTTTACACAAACACATATATTTATACATGTGTACGTTTGAATATTCATATACACATATGCATATATGTATGCGTGTTTATATATATGCGTGTGCTTGTGTATGTAAGAGTTGCGTGTATATATATGTGTAGGTTATGCTAGTGGTTATGGTTTTGGTGGTAATGTGGGGTGGGGGTGCCTATGATATAACATCAAAGATAATAGTTCTGCTTTCAGTTAGTAGTTTAATAGTACAAGGATTGTTGACCAGCTGTTTGTAAGCCGTTCAATGTTAGCTGATAAGGTGTTAGTTATTTTGCCAAGTATAACACACACACGCGCGCGCACACACACACACACACGCACATATGTATATATTTTTTTTTCCTTGTTTTTACCCCTCTGCAAAGGAATTTTATTTAATTCCTTCGCAGGAAGGACTAGTTCGACGAGACGTGCTCTGTCCTCAACTTCGAAACACGCTGAAGTTGAACTAGGGACGGCTGATGAAGGGGATTTTTCCTTGTGTAGTTGTCTTGTACTCTGTTTTTTCGTTGTTAAAGGAATGGTCCGTTCCATGCTGTTTTTACATTTTCGTTTCTCGTTGAGTTCTACGTCTATTTGTGGTGTCCTGTACACACGTATATATATTTATATATGCATGTGTATATACATGTAGATGTAGGTACGTACATATATGTTTGTATGTATGCATATATTTTATTTATTACACTATTGTATGACTGAGCGCCTTCGCGTCGATTCGACTCGATTCGTTTGGTTTCGTTTCGTTTCTTCTTCTTCTCTAAGCTGGTTTATATAATATATGTATATATATATATAGTATATATATATATATATATATATATATATATATATATATATATATATATATATATATATATAAGTAATAGATAGGATAGATAGATAGATAGATAGATAAGGGAGGAATCGGCTAAAAAGATGGTGAAAGACTGATAGTTATAATGGAGTATTAAGTTCCCTACTTTTCTACTTTTTACACCAATTCTTTCTCTCCCACACACAAAGCGCACAGACGCGCGCTCACGCGATTTAAGAGTTTTTTTTTTTTTTTTGTCTTTTTTCAACTTTGTTGGAACAAAGAGGATTAAGGCACTTTCAGCTGCTGAAATCGCCTAATAAAAGTGAGCCAATAGGAAGGACATCCACCACTTTTACCAGATGCAATTAAGTTG
>NC_043009.1:23664238-23666738 GCF_006345805.1 Octopus sinensis | reverse complement strand
TGTAATATATATATATATATATATTACATATATATATATATATATATATATATATATATATATATACATACATACATACATACATACATACATACATACATACATACATACATACATACTACATACATACATACATACAACAACATATATACATAGATATATGTATGTAAATATTTACATATTTGCCAAAATGTCTGTATGTACATGTGTATGCCTGCAAATATCCATTTGTGTTTTTATTTTTATTTTTTGAAATTATTTCGTCTTTTGAAAATAACCAATCCTGTCTTTTGTCATGCAATTCTAACCGCAGTTATATCTTAAGCATCCGTTAGTTACTCAATGAAGACGTTTAACTTCACCTATTTCAAGCGATAGATTTGTTTCTTGAGAGATATTTACAATCGCTCTGCCGGATTTGTGTAGCAATGAAATCTTGCAGTTGATATAATGTTCTCCTCTATGGAAAAATATGAAATCGTCTTGTCAATTTTAAGGACTGAAAACAGATACTTTCCTTTTTGACCAAGCCCATAACGACTTTTTCAAAGAAGTGTTGCCACAGAACCCACCCATCCCAGTAATTTTATTAAAAGTGGGGTGAATGTGGTGAGGATGGCCACATGCGCTTACGTACGTTTGTAAGCCGGAGGGGTTGAGAAGGAGAGAAATGCCTGCAGGTGACCAGGATGTGTGGGGCTCTTTGGTTGGCTCTGGGTGGAACTCCCTCAACTGGGGAAATTTTGTTGTTGAACGGTTGTTGTTAATTGTTATTGTTTTTATTGTATACACGTATTTTTGAGCTAAACCCCACTTGATCCTTGTTTGGTATTGTCCCTCTTTGTTTTGTGTTAGGAATTAGTGACCAATAAAGAAAACATTACCATTATTATTATTATTGTTGTTGTTGTTGTTGTATATATATATATATATATATATATATATATATAGGCGCAGGAGTGGTGGTGTGGAAAGTAGCTTGCTTGCCAACCACATAGTTTCCTGTCTGTAGAGTGCTCAGCCACTTGCACGTAATTTCACGAGTAGGGTGTTCCGTTGATTGGATCAACTTACTCTCGTCGTCGTAACGAGGAAGGCCACCATATATATATATATATAATATATATATATATATATATATATATATATATATATATAATATATATATATAATACGTACATATATATACGTATACAGCTATATAAACATATACATGCATATGTGTATATATATATATTATATATATATATATATATATATATATATAATATATATATATATCAGGAGTGGCTGTGTGGTAAGTAGCTTGCTAACCAACCACACGGTTGCGGGTTCAGTCCCACTGCGTGGCATCTTGGGCAAGTGTTTGCTATAGCCCCGGGCCGACCAATGCCTTGTGAGTGGATTTGGTAGACGGAAACTGAAAGAAGCCTGTCGTATATGTATATATATGTATATGTGTGTGTGTTTGTGTTTGTCCCCCTAGCATTGCTTGACAACCGATGCTGGTGCGTTTACGTCCCCGTCACTTAGGTTCGGTTCGGCAAAAAGAGACGATAGAATAAGTACTAAAAGGTGGTGCTCCAGCATGGCCGCAGTCAAATGACTGAAACAAGTAAAAGAGTAAAAGAGTAAAAGAGTAATATGATATATGTGTGTATATACATGTGTGTGTGTAGATGGCTGTGCATGCATGCATATATATATATGTACATACATACATAATAACTACATGACAATTGTTGTCTAGATTCTAGTGAGAAAGCCTTCTTTCTTGGTTGTATCCGTTGCTGAGAAATTTGAAAAATAACACCAGGCGCTACACACACTCACATAGAGAGAGGGGAGGAGAGTTGGGGGTCGGGGGAGAGTGGGGTGGGGGGAAACACGCAAACACAAACAACTCTATTTCTTCTTCCAGTCTATACAACCATGAATATGCTTAAGTTCTAGTCATTTCGTGATGACCAGCAAGTAAATCGTTAATTTTGACCCAGAGACAAAGACCGATGAAAAGAGAACGACAGACAGAGACAGACAGAGAGACAGACATACAGACAGAGAAAGATTGAATGTCGGTGGATGGGGGCGGGGTGGGGTGGATTGGCCCAGCAGTTACTATGATGTTCATGTCTTCGCCAAGAGCATTGACAATGTAAGAATTTAAAACGAGAGAGAACAATAAGTCTGGGAATTAAATGTGACCTGCAGGTTCTCTCAGATGCAGCTCCATGGAAACACAACACACATGCATACATACATGCATATATATATTATATATATTATATATGTATATATATATATATATATATATATATATATTATATATATATATATATATATATATATATGCATATATATTATATATATATATGTACGCATACATACATTTATTCACGCATACACAGACATACAAACCGTCCCACATACATGCATACAGACAGACACACACGCACACATGTACACCCGTACATACATACATAAATACATACATTCATAT
>NC_043009.1:23656738-23659238 GCF_006345805.1 Octopus sinensis | reverse complement strand
ATCATGGTTATTATTCAATTAATGTCTGGATGGATAGAAACGGAGAGGAAAGAGTGAAAAAGTAAAAGGAAAGAAAAAAAGAAGGCAGGAATGAAGGAAAGCATGAAAGACAGAAAAAGACAGGGAGGAAAGCAACAACAAAGAAAATGGATGACGGGACACAACACACAACACACACAATACACACACACACACTCAAACACACTCACACACACACAATATACATAAGCTTTGTCGTATAGTTCTCACATTTTTCTTTTTTATTTTGTCGTATTTTCGCTTTATTTCGAATATATATTAATAATGTGATGTGTATTTGTGTGAGTGGTGTGTGTGTGTGTGTGTGTGTGTGTGTGTGTGTGTGTGTATACACACTCCGATGATGACTTAGCTGACCGAAACTTTGAAGTCACTATCAGTACTAATCTTGTTAAAGAACTATATAATTGTACCTTACAAATGTATGGAGCAATCCTTCGAGTTAATGTATATATAATATATATATATATGTATGTATATATATATATATGTGTGTGTGTGTGTGTGTGTGTGTGTGTGTGTGTGTGTGTGTGTGTGTGTGTGTGTGTGTGTGTGTGTATATACAATTTAAAAATAGGATAAAATCTTTATAAGAATTTATCAAGTAGTTAGCGTGAAAACCCTCATAAAGGAAAAATTTATTATTTCCTTTAAGTGTATATATATATATATATATATATATATATAATATATATATATTATATATATATATATATATATATAATTTCAACAATTGAGGGTAAAATTAATTAGTTATTAATCAATTTCACCAAGTATTCAGTATGTAAAGGACCATTTAAGGCGAATTCAAAATATTACATTGTATAAAAGGGCTTAGTAAAATAAATTACTTTGCCACATACTGAACTCATTAGAAATAGCAGCCAAAAAAAGATTTTTAGACATTTCTAATACTTAAAGAAAATTTCTCTCAGATAGTGTTTACTCAAAATAACCCACGAAGGTATGGGGGTAAAAACATTAAAAAATCACAAGTGCAAAGATTATTTGAGAACGTTCGTTTCTAGATCAGCCAAATACAATTCGACATTTCTTTCGTCAGCCCAAAATTTCTTAATTCGGATTTGGAAAAACTGAAAGTAGGAGCATACCCTTTTGGCGACTTTTCACCTCAGAAGATCCGTTCAAACTAACAGTGCCAACAAATTCAAAATATGCAAGCGAAGAATTCCTGCTCTCCCCCTTCCACCCACGTGGGTCAGACTAGTAAACACCATATTTTATCGGTGAAAACCGAGGCATTAAACAGAGAGAAATGAATTATAATTTCAACAATTGAGGGTAAAATTAATAGTTATTAATCAATTTCACCAAGTATTCAGTATGTAATAAGGGAACCATTTAAGGCGAATTCAAAATATTACATTGTATAAAAGGGCTTAGTAAAATAAATTACTTTGCCACATACTGAACTCATTAGAAATAGCAGCCAAAAAAAGATTTTTTAGCCATTTCTAATACTTAATCCAAACATGAAAACACAAAGAGAAAACACACCAACGCGAGGACGTGGAACAAGTATAGTGTTATTGGACGCTCAGGAAAGAAGGAAAACACGCACACACACATAAACACAAACGCATATATATATAGAGAGAGGGAGAGGGGAGAGAGAGAGCAACAGACAGACAGACATAATTAATGGGTTATATACGTTAATTTCTTTATTATAGCCTCGCAGCTGTTTGAGATATACGTTTAGGTGTGTTCACGTTTTTATCTTCTCAGGCGATCGATTGTCCGACTGAAAATACAGGGTTCCGCCACCTTCAGAGCTGCAACAAACCAACGGCCAGAGAAAAAGAAAGGAAGGAATTTGGTTAGTGTGCAATTAATAGAGAATTAGGTCGCCTTTTTTTTATTTATCATGAACCTTAAATCATTGTTAGTTCGTATCATGGGTTTAATATTAACATCCAGTAAAGAAATTTGATATGCTACTAATGGTCAAGGGCAGACTTTTATCGACCTTGATATTTTAACTTAAAATAATTGTTAGTCCCCCAGCTGCTGTTTGTTTTGTATATTTTCAAATACTTCTTGTCTACTGCAGAAGAAATCGCCCACAGCCTGTCATTGACCATTACGATGTAGTAGAGCGTCGAATTTCTTTACTAGACGTCAGCGGCTCAACATTGATGGCCTAAAATAAATGACTTAGTTCTCTACAAATAGTAAAAGATGTAAAAACTGTTCAGTGCCGCCCTCGATTGGATTCCAAGACTCATTCCTGGCCCCTTACCGCCTTCCTCAGTACAGTAAGAAATAACGAAGAGAGATAACTCTGAGCAGATCAGAAAGCTGTAACTTTGTAATGGAACAGTCTATGTTAGTGAGTGACTGACATCTGCTCTCAGGCCGCCCGGTCAGAAAAAAAACACATATACATCTATATAAATGCAATGTATATTATAAATGAGTATATATATATATATATATA
>NC_043009.1:23584238-23654238 GCF_006345805.1 Octopus sinensis | reverse complement strand
ATATATATATATATATATATAATATATATATATATATATATTATATACACACTATCTATTATTTATCTATCTATACTATCTATCTATCAACTTGTCTGTCTATTTGTCTACCTGTTGTTTTTTTGTTTTGTTTTTTTCTCATGTCTTTCTTCTATTTATGTCATATTTATTTTCGGCTTTAACTATAACAGTTAAATCTTTGTATACTTCCTGTTACAAACATTTTTTACAAATAGTTTCAACTATGCGTGCGCGCACACGGGTATATGGTCATATATTTATGTCAATATTTATCATTGCGTATGCGTATATTTGTGTGAGTATATCAACACATACACACAGGTATTATATACACACACATGTCAATGTGTGTGTGTGTGTATGTTTGTTTACGTGTGTGTATATATATATATGTGTGTGTGTGTGTGTACACATGTGTGTTTGTTTTTGCATAAGTATATTCGCATATACATCAGTACATATCAGGACACACACACACACACACACACACACACATATATATTTATGTATACACCCAGACGCACATGTACATTGTTGCTCCAAAATGGCTTCGGGGAATTCTTTAGTATTGGAGTTATTTTTAGTACTGTACTTAGTAATGGGTGTTGTTGTTATTGGTATTGTTTTTATCGTTGTTAGATATGTTTTTGCTATCGTTGTTGTTGCCACTGCTGGTGTTGTCGTTATTATTTCCGGGTAGGATAAAGAGATAAATGAAATATTTACATACATAACCGCATATATACATATATACATAAATACATGCATACATGCATGCATACATACATACATACATACATACATACATATAGTATATACAAAAGTATATATACACCTATGTATATATATATATTATATATATATGTATATATATGTATATATGTATATATTATATGTATATATGTATATTATGTATATATGTATATATATATATATATATATATATGATATATGTGTATATATATATATATATCTATATATATATATATATATTATATATATATATATATATAAATATAAATATAACAATTTAGGAATGGCCTAAACAGGCCATTCGTCCACCAGAAAGAGCAGCAGCAGAACTCAAACCGCCAAGTAGTGCAATTCGGAAATAAGGTGAAAATTTAAAAACGTTTACCCTAATTCATCTTTTATACGATGCATCGTTTCGGTGTTTTTAATGATAGACCAGCTTATTAAATTAAATTAAGCTAGTCTACCATAGGTCACACTTCATCAGTAAAAGAAACCTGGGAGAGACGAATATACACGAGGCGACTGTATCAATGCCTCGGGAATATCTGTCTTAAATTTTCAAGACCAACGCATTCGCGCCACACCTTATCGGCAGCAAATATAAACTGCCGATTCAATCTCAGAATTAGTCAGAAAATTATCAATTAATCAATTTAGGGTAGCAAAAAATTCATGCTCTTTCTGGTGGACGAATGGGCTGTTAGGCCATTCCTAAATTGTTATATTTATTATATTTAGTCTTTGACTATTTCCCTTTTTCCACTAGGCCGCTGGTAGCGATAAATTTTAACTGAATTTTTGCTACCCTAAATTGATTAATTGATAAATCCCTATATATATATATATATATATATATATATATATATATTATATATATATATATATATATATACTATATATACATATACATATTGTTGTGACTTTGTGTGTGTAGTTAGTGTGTTTGCGCGTTTATCTATCTGTCTATATATATATATATATATATATATATATATATAAATATATATGTTAAAGTAAGAAAATACAACTGGGACAAGGACGTGAAACATTTAGAAGACGATACAAAAAACACGGACGGAACATTCGAAGCCTTCAATCTTCAGTCAAGAACCGGATCATCTTCGCAATTTCGGCTGATTATATAAATAAAGTTAATCCAAACATGAAAACACAAAGAGAAAACACAACAATGCGAGGATGTGGAACAAGTATAGTGTTATTGGACGCGCAGGAAAGGAAATAAAGAAGGAGGATCTAACGTTTCGAGCGGAGCTCTTCGTCAGAAACATAGGAAAAGCAAGGGAAGACGAAGGAAAAAATTCGCCAACGATACACACGCGGTCAATATATGCATGTATATGCGTATATATTTATATGTACAAATATATATATAAACGTATATTTATGCATATATATACATATATATATACACATACGTATATGTATGCGTGTGTGTGTATATATTTATACACACACGGATATATTGGGTTCAATGTAAAAGCGCACATTTTGAAATCAGTTTGAAACCATTTATGGAGCTATATCGAAACTATAGTAACCAATGATAAATATACGTTGTGTTATCAATAAGTATCCGGACTGCTGCCATAGTAATGAAGCTAAACACGCAGGGTACATATATATATATACATATCCGACGGGCGTCTTTCAGTTTCTGTCTACCAAATCCACTCACGAGGTTATATTAGAAGACACTGACAATTCCCACATGCAGTGGGAATGAACCCGAAACCATGTGCTTTCTTGACACAATCAAGGAGGTCTTGTACAACTGAAACCCAAGCGTCTTTTTGATCAGCTGAAAGCAGTTTTGGCTCAAACTTGGCAGAGACGCGTCTCATACCCAAGTGATAACGGATTGAACTGAACCGCAACTAATCTGCACATCCTCTGATAGCTCATGGATGCTGATTCGATGATTTCCTCTCACAGCTGCTCGCATATCTGCGATGTTTTTCTCAGTTTTATTGGTTGCTGGTCTCCCAGAACGTTCGCCAATATCGACATTTTTTCGGCCATCTTGTAAACGTCTGAACCATTCGTACACTTGTGTGCGTCTCATACACTCCTCTCCATACACTTTTTGCAACTTTGCACAGGTATCTGAGCAGGTATCGCCATGAGAACTTTCTCTGGCGTGGTCAATGCGACGATCACACGTTACACATGTTCCTTCCAAGCACTGCTGTAAACAGCACAAGTGAGCTAGAACGTTAAAACTTAGTGCACGTACACAACAGAGTTCAAGATCAATGTCTGCCATGGGGCTTGACTCTGCGTGCTTTAGCTTTGTTACTATGGTAACAGTCCGGATACTTATTGATCAGACTTCGTATAAAGATGTATATGCTACTCTCATTTGATCGTCTGCTTATACATAAAGAAAAGAATGTGGATATAACTTGGTGATCCATTATTCCAAGTAATAATTTGAGGGAGATATTTTCCCCCAGTGCTAACGTACATAAGCAGTGGTTAAGCAAGGATCAGCTACCAAACCTGTCACTAAGCAACGGCGTTTCGAACACAAGGTGATGCTCTGCATCTGATGGACTTATGAGGGAATAATCCCCTGCAGTTCATTCTAGATGGTTGAACCATCATTGCCAACCTGTACTTCAAACAGCTGGAGTAGATGTATGCCATTGTGCGACAAAAATACCCGGCATTGGTTAAGAGAAAGCAGCAAGACAACGCAAACGTCCTACAGCTTGAACACGCCAAAATAATCTCCAGGAACTTGAGGAAATCGATCTGTTGCCATACTTAGCATCGATTTCGGCAGTAGCTCTCTTGGATTATTCCTTTTCTCCGATCTATGGCTCACTTTCTACCCTCCATCAACCAAAAGGTGGTGGAAGCTTCGATGAAGTATTTCTTCGCCTCGAAGGAACAGAATTATTATGAACAGGGGATCAAAGAACTAGCAGAAAGGTGGCTTTAGACGGTGCGACTCGATAGCCCTTACTTTGAATGCTGGGCTGTTTTTGTTGTTACTTGACGAATAATGCAAATAAGTCACCGAAATATCAAAGCATTTAACTCAACGCAATAGAAAGGAGAAGCATATGTTTTAAGAGGCGTCAGAGGTAAAGATAGTCTAGTCATTGGTGGTCTACCTTTGTGCACGTTCCGAGCATGTGCAACTTACCCAGCACACTCTATACGACCTGGAAGGGACTGTACCCTCACCTACCACTGTTGAGTAGATTACTGGGACTACGGCAATCCATGACTAGACTTGGCATGAAGACTGGAGTAGTCTCCCATTGCCTTCTTCAGGCAGGTAGAATTTGAACTCAGAATGTAGAGAGCTGGAATACATACTGTAAAACATCTTTGCCGACGCGCCAACGATTCTGCCACTCTCACATACGCTGAGCAACGTTAAATGAAGTGTTTTGTTCAAGAACACAACGCGCCGCCCGGTCCGGGAATCGAACTCATGATCTCACGATCGTGAGTGAAACGCTCTAACCACGCCCTCACAGATTCAGAAGTGTTGCACTGTTCAGTATTTGAGTGATGCTGAATATATGAACCAGCCCAGGTGGGGGAGATAGGCTGAGACGAACACGGTAGGATTTGATCACTGATTATTATGTCACTTATGCGAAGGTATGTGGGTTAGTGGCTAAGGTATTCGGTTCACCATCGTAAGGTCGCGGGTTCGATTTCCGACGCTGCGTTGTGTCCTTGAGCAAGATACTTTATTTCATGTTGCTCCAGTTCACTCAGGTGACAAAACTGAGCAGTACCTGAATTCCAAAGGCTCAGCCTTGTCCCACTCTGTGTTACACTGAGTCTCCTTGAGAACTACATTGAGGGTACACGTGTCTGTGGAGTACTCAGCCAATTTTCACGTTAATTTCATGAGCAGGCTGTTCCGTTGATCACATCAAGTGGAACCCTTGTCGACGTAACCGACAAAATACTCGTTTTTGTTTTTTATATGTAACTTAATTTTTCCTTCGCTCCTTTCCTAGTTTTTCCTCGTAAAGATTATATATTTGTATTTATATGTATTTCTTATTTATATTTCATTTATTTATTTATTTTATTCCATTACTTATTTATTCATTTATTTATTTGCGGGTAACAATTGATTTACGTATATAGAACACATCCAACGGTTCATACGCCATCCGAATATAAACTTATGTTATTTTGAATAAAGCTTTATCCATGTTATATACAACACAATCGTTCGAAAATCGAAAACATGAAACCTGGAATAACAATTTGTGAATTTTACAACATCTAGTCAATATACCAACCATAAATGAGCGCGCGCACGTTTAACTGTGTGGTAAGAAGCTTGCTTCCTAACCACCTGGTTCCGGGTTCAGTTCCACTGCGTAGCACATTACACAAGTGTCTTCTACTGTAGCCTCGGGCCGACTAAAAGCCTTGTGAGTGAATTTGGTAGACGGAAACTAAAAGAAACCTATCATGTGTATATATATATGTATAATTGTTCTCTTTTACTTGTTTCAGTTATTTGACTGCGGCCATGCTGGAGCACCGCGATTTCGCCGAGCAAATCGACTTATTCTTTGTAAGCCTAGTATTTATACTATCGGCCTCTTTTGCAGAACCGTTAAGTTACGGGGACGTAAACACACCAACATCGATTGTCAAGCGATGTTAGGGTGACAAACACAGACACACGCGCGCGCGCGCACACACACACGCGCGCACACACACACACACACACGCACACACACACACACATACACACACACACACACACACACACACACACACACACACACATATATATATATATACATATATATATATATATACATATATACGACGGGCTTCTTTCAGTTTCCGTCTACCAAATCCCTTCACAAGGCTTTGGTCGGCACAAAGCTATAGTAGAAGACTGAACCCGGAACCATGTGGTTGGTAAGCAAGCTACTTACCACACAGCCACTCCTGCGTCTACTTAAGAAACTGATAGAATAAGTACAGGGCTTAGTAAAAAACAAAATTATGTGCTGGGATCGATTCGTTCGATTACAAAAGAAATTCTTTAAGACCATGCTCCAGCATGCCCACAGTCTAGTGATTGAAACAAATAAAAGATAAAAGAATATATATATATATATAATATATATATATATTATATATATATAGTCGATTAGCAAGTCTTCCATGAGTACAAGAGTTATGTGGGTTCAAATCTCGTAAGAAACTTTTGTCGATCTTCCATCCAAGGGCATTTTAATCCTATATGTTGCTAGCTGTTGCATATACCTGTATCCACTTTCTGGTATGTCTTGAAAAGAATATACATTTATGTGTGTTTATATGGGTGAGTCGGAGGTAGAGAGAGTGTAAACATATATATATATATATATATATATATATATATATATATATATATATATTATATATATATATATATATTAATTATCAGCTAACATCTTGTTTTAAGTTTTCCCTTACTAAACCTCATGACATTGCTTCTAATAAATCGTGATTTTTATGACTGTACCATCTAGAATGTCTGTCTACTCCCTCAACCCTACCCCAAACAGATACTGCCCTCTGTTTCTCTCAGCCTTAAATATACAATGGATTTGATAAACTAGTCAATAAATTTAAAATGACCCCATAAAAAAATCAATGACAGAAAATATCTTCTTGAAAATTTTAGTTACGGCTATGCTGTTGTAGGTACATGTTCTTTGTCTATCTCCTTAACTTCTTGGAGATTTTAGGTATAATTATACTAATGTGTCCATCTGTTCTAATTTAATTAAATTCTATGTCTTTGTGCAGCTGAAGATTGCTCTACATTTTAAATTGATGTAATGATTGCATCGTTCAATTAAATGGTGTTGCATGAAACGATCGTAATGCATTACCTCTGGATATCCTTGCTGCTTATTTTGATTATATATATATATATGTGTATATATTACGCATATTGTTGACAGTCCAGCGATTGTTTAACTGGGTGAAACTTTGAAGTCACTATCTATAATATTCTTGTTTAAGACTAATCAATTTGTACACTACAAAAGTATCGAGTGACTCATAAGATTAAATATAAAATTGTTCATATTATAACTGATCATAAAAGCAAACAAAGATATATATATACATATCAATCTAGATAGATAGATAGATAGATAGATAGATAGATAGATAGATAGATAGATAGATAGATAGATAGATAGATATACATTTGTATGTATGTATATATGTACGTACGTATGTCTATACACACATGTAAGCGCATAATGCAAAACAAGGTGAAAAAATAGTACCCGAATACCAAAAGGTAGAGTAGTAGGTAATAGATATTTTATTAAATCTGAAAAAAATCTTCACAAACTGTTACTAAGTTTCACGTGACCGTTCATGAGAAATATATATATATATATATATTCTCTTTTACGCATTTACACGTTTTAGCCCTAAGGTTGTGGCCATACATATACATATACACACGCACAAAATCAAACACACACATACACACACACACACACACGCACACACATTCCCTCACATACATACATACATACATACATACATACATACATACATACATTCATACATACATACACATTGAACATAGCCAGAAGCTCTATCTACGGGAGCCAGTCTTGCAGAAATAACCCGACCCATGATGCGGATTTCATGGATGTCTATAAAAAGTCTGAAAAGTATTCCCCCCACAACCACCCCCACCCCTCCCCCAAAATAATAATCTGGAAGACATAGCTTCCGCGAAGACTTCACTCTGTCATATTCTAGCTCTCCATTTCCATTCCTGTTCCGTTCCGTCCCGTGGGAGGTGGGCAAAGGGGAAACAGCTACGTCTAATTATTGTCGATAGCCTTAATTGTTAACAGCTTGTTATTTATAAGCACGTCCTTGTGAAGTTAGGTGTGTGAATATGTGTCGGTTTGTCTGTGTATGTGTATGTATGTATATGAATGTGTATGTGTATACATTAAAGATTATATGTACAAATACAAAATACATATACAAAAAATACATACGCGTGTATATATATTATATATATAGATAGATAGATAGACACGCATATATATATATAAATGCATATACATATATATATATTCAAACATATAAGGGATGGCCATAATAGGACATCCGACTCACTAGAAAGAGCAGCCAAACTCCAAACCACTAATAGTTGTAATTCTGAAATGTTTGAATGTATATTACATAGTCTATTGACTATTTTTTCTTTCTCACTTGACCGCTGGTAGCGGATAATTTTTCTAGAATTTTTTGCTACCCTAAAATTTATTAATTAATGATACATATATATATATATATATATATAATATATATATATATATATATATATATATATATATATATATACACACCCACATACATATATACACTTCTACCTATACACGCATATATGTATATATGTGTATGTATATACATATATACAGAATGCGGCAAATAAATTGTCGTCTAAATTACGCAAAAATGAAAATAACACTGATGTCTCATTTTAACAGATATATTTACCAAAATTACGTGAAAATATCTCGAAATGCTAAAAAATAAATTTATCCAATAAAATCGTCATTGGCTTTGACCACGGCCTCCAGATGACTTCGGAGTCTCCTGCAACTCTTCTGGATGGTCTCCTTGTTTACGTTGGTGAATACTGCCATAATCTGTGCCTTCAGTTCATATTTGGTGTTACAAGGAGTTTTGTTGGTCTCTCGCTCGACTGCGCCCCACACATAATAATCAAGGGAGTTGCAGTCTAGGGAGTTAGGTGGTCTGATGATAGTGGTGATGTTGTCGCAGAAATTGTCTGTCAGCCATGACTGGGTTCTCCTGCTTGTGTGACATGGTGCAGAGTCCTGTTGTCAGACATAGGGTCTTTCAGCAGCCACCCTCTTGACCCAGGGCAACACTATCTCCTCCATGCACTTGACGTAAGCCTTCATGTTGAGTCTGAGGCAGTGTGGGAAGATGAATGGAGGCATAATATCGCTATCACTAGTGATCATTCCAAACACCACATGTTGACTGGATGTTTGATTTTTATCACTCTCAATAATGTTTTGGGGACAGGGCAAGCCAACGGTTAATTTGTGGATTCACCATCTAATCCTTGAGAAAAACCAGAACATGTTCGGTTGGAGGGGATGCATGAGTTTGTTGAAAAGCTTCGTAGCACAGCCTTTCCTCTTGTCCTTGATAGCTTGGGATAAAAATTGGCTCTTTCTCATCTTGTATGAGGTATACCGAATGTCTTCATGCAGTACCTGCTTGATAAGAAACTCAGAAACTCCCATGTCCCTGGCAATAGACCTGGTTGAATTGGAGGTACGTTGTCAATCATAGTCTGGATCTCACCAACAAATTCAGTTCTTTTGTTATCAGAACAAACAGAGTGAATGTTTTGAGCTACTGTACATTCATAATCACCATTAAATTCATCCAACTCTTTCCGAATTCTCTGCACTGTCCTCAGATTGACACCCTAACACTCTGAAATGTTCGCATTGGTGCTTCCGGTGCCAATGCCAAGCAGAACAGCATGTCGTTACCAAATTTCTGGCAGAGTGAATTGCATCATGGTGCTGTTTTTCTCACAAACGGTGTCCAACTGACCCTACTATACTATGTAGTCAACAAAATCAAAAGCAAACAATGTGCATGCGTGAAATTAAGAATATAAAATGACGACAATGTACCCATCACACCCTCTATGTTTGTTTGTGTGTATGTGTGTGTGTGTGTGTGTGTGTGTGTGTGTGTGTGTGTGTGTGTGTGTGTGTGTGTGTGTGTGGTGTGTGTATGTGCACGTGTATGTGTAATAAGTAATATGTAATATATATGTTTACGTATTTCATGTTATTTGTACCGCTGGTGACGTCCTGTAGCCATACATGCTTGGATATATAATAATTAACATATAAATAATACATAATATTATATACATATATATATATAAATATATATATATATAACGGGAAGCTTTATGAAAATAAACAAAAGACGAAGGCAGGTGGAAATATTATATATATACTGAGAATTTACGATAGAAGCAAAAGACGAAGACGGGTGGGTAAACAACAAACAGAAGTATTAGTTTAAGGCTCGGGAAGTAAGACAGTCTTTTGCGTTTGGAGCCTACGCTCTTCAACAGAAAGAGACACAGAAATAAAGGGGCAGAGAAAATAAAAACGGTTTAGTAGCTAGCGATATATATTATATTATATTATATTATATTATATTATATTATATATTGTATACAATTTATTATATGTTATTTATTATATATACATGCATATATGGGTACATGACGCAACCAGCAGTGCAAATAACATGAAATATGTAAACAAATAAGTTAAATACGTAAAAAACGAGAAAAAATAGAAAACAGGACAAGTAAACACAGAGAAAGGACCCTTTATCAGTTGTTGGCTGTCTATCAGCTCGTCATTTCGAGCATTCAACGACAATATGAGTCTTCAAAGATAGTTGGTACCATGAATTCTAAAATAAAATTGGGGATTTATGGAGAGTCAAAGTGGGGAACAAAAACATGACAGAGGAGACATACAAAGAAACCGATCGAAAACAAAACATGGCGGGTCGTTAGACCAGAACGAAACAAAAATAGTGAAAGCTTGGAGAAACATTTTTTTTTGAAAAGAGAAAAGATAGAAGAGAGAGAGGATGCATGTATATATATGTATATATATATATGTATGTGTATATATATATATATATATATATATATATATATATATATATATATATATGTGTGTGTGGTGTGTGTGTGTGTGTGTGTGGTGTGTGTGTGTATATACATATATATATACATTAATCCCTTCTTTCTCCTTCTCTCTTGGTCACTGATTCTGTCCCCTGCCTTCCACCCTCTTTGATTCCCTCTCTCTCTGTCTCTCTTTCTCTCTCTCCTGCGACTTGCTGCTTCTTCAACCATTCTGTTGGCCTTCGTATCTCGACCAACATGTGTCCCCGCTACCGAAACGGTAATTATTTCTACGCCAGCTGCTATGTTGTTGTTGTTTTGTCTCATTTGGTCTAAAGTCGTATGACAACCACCGTTATATATGTTTTGTTTTTTCATTACTGTTTTCAATTTCGTTTTCGTCTCTTGTATTCACATCCGTCTTGTGCGTTCACATTCCTGTCTTCTACCAAGAAATCTAATGCTTACAGCTTAGTTTTTTTTCTTGGGGCTGGCCGAGTTGGAGCAAATATCAGAATTGAACAGCCGAAATTTGCTATGATGATTCGGTGTCTGACTGAAGATTGAAGGCTTCGAATGATTTGTCTGTGTTCCGTGTTCGTCCCTTCCTGTATTTCACGTTCATTATATATAAAAACATTCATTCTTATATTATTGCGGCGTTACGTGCACCCCCCCCCCCCCCCGTTTGTTTGTCCAATTTTAAACCCTGCACGACTTCTATACACACTGTCTTTTACTACCCGCCATTGCTTCTTCACCAAACTTTTTGGCGCCCTCCGATTCTTCCCCTCTCTTCCTCCCATCCTCCTTAATCCCTTCTTTCTCCTTCTCTCTTGGTCACTGATTATGTCCCCTGCCTTCCACCCTCTTTGATTCCCTCTCTCTCTGTCTCTCTTTCTCTCTCTCCTGCGACTTGCTGCTTCTTCAACCATTCTGTTGGCCTTCGTATCTCGACCAACATGTGTCCCCGCTACCAAAACGGTAATTATTTCTACGCCAGCTGCTATGTTGTTGTTTTTTTGTCTCATTTGGTCTAAAGTCGTATGACAACCACCGTTATATATGTTTTGTTTTTTCATTACTGTTTTCAATTTCGTTTTCGTCTCTTGTATTCACATCCGTCTTGTGCGTTCACATTCCTGTCTTCTACCAAGAAATCTAATGCTTACAGCTTAGTTTTTTTTCTTGGGGCTGGCCGAGTTGGAGCAAATATCAGAATTGAACAGCCGAAATTTGCTATGATGATTCGGTGTCTGACTGAAGATTGAAGGCTTCGAATGATTTGTCTGTGTTCCGTGTTCGTCCCTTCCTGTATTTCACGTTCATTATATATAAAAACATTCATTCTTATATATATATATATATGTGTGTATGTGTGTGTGTGTGTGTGTGTGTGTGTATATACATTTTGCCAGTTTAGCCAATAAAAACACACGCACTATATATTTGGTGTTACTTTGCTTCAGTGTTACTCTTTTACTCTCTTTTGCTTGTTTCAGTCATTTGACTGCGGCCATGCTGGAGCACCGCCTTTAGTCGAGCAAATCGACCCCAGGACTTATTCTTTGTAAGCCCAGTACTTATTCATCGGTCTCTTTAGCCGAACCGCTAAGTGACGGGGACGTAAACACACCAGCAATGGTTGTCAAGCAATGCTAGGGGACAAACACACACACACAAACACACACACATATATATATATATATATACGACGGGCTTCTTTTAGTTTCCGTCTACCAAATCCACTCACAAGGCATTGGTCGGCCCGGGGCTATAGCAGAAGACAGTTGCCCAAGATGCCACGCAGTGGGACTGAACCCGGAACCATGTGGTTGGTTAGCAAGCTACTTACCACACAGCCATGTTATTTATTTTTACATTAATCTTAATCTTATTTCGGCCAGAGTTCTTTCGTCACACTCCTGTGACCGCATTAGTGGTCCTTTGTTTTCTTCTTTCTTATTTGTGTCTCTCCTTACTAACCGTCAGCCATTTTGTATTTCTATTGTATGTCTTCATTTGCGCATGCTTATATCTCTATGTGCGTCTATTTAGTGTGCGGGGGGGGGGATACCTGTAATATTTGTATCTTCTGTTTATATACGTTCATGTAATCAGACACATTTCAGAAGCTACACACATAATAGAAAATAAACCTAGCCTGAATAGAAAACTAAAATGGAACACTAGCACACACCACAACATATGACGGTAGAGGATCCCGAAAAGATAATAAATACACAGATAAATAAACAAATAGAAATAAATAACTTTTTTTTTCGATTTATTATTATTATTACTAGTATTGTTGTTATACATACATACATACAAACATATGTAATGATAATAATAAGTGGATGTAAACACATGAACAAAATAAGAATAAACAAAAACAACAACAACAAAAACAAATTACAGAAGATACAAATATTACAGGCATCCCCCCACACACACTAAATAGACGCACATAGAGATATAAGCATGCGCAAATGAAGACATACAATAGAAATACAAAATGGCTGACGGTTAGTAAGGAGAGACACAAATAAGAAAGAAGAAAACAAAGGACCACTGATGCGCTCACAGGAGTGTGACGAAAGAACTCTGGCCGAAATAAGATTAAGATTAATATAAAAAATAAATAACACTGAAGCAAAGTAACACCAAATATATAGTGCGTGTGTTTTTATTGGCTAAACTGGCAAAATGACCATTCCGAATTATAACAATATCTGTTTCAACACACGACTTCACATAAAAAATCTTGTACAACAAATATATAAACGTATGTATATGTATATATATATATATATATATATATATATATATATATATATATGCATATATATATGTATATATATATATATATATATATATATGTATGTATATACATGTCTACACATATACACAATCATACACACGCACACATATATATGTGTATATATATACATTGGCATTTATATGCATAATAATACACATTTATAAATGTCTATGCATGTGTGTGTATGTCTTTGTCACTATGTTTCAGTGCGTGTATGTATACATACACACAGACACAGACACACACACACACACACACACATAGAAGACATGCGCATAGAATCGCGATGATCAGCACAAACACAAACACGGCACTTAAGTTACCAATGAAAGTAATAAAAAGAACACATTCAACATTAAAATATTCCACACTTCTGGCAGCCAGATGGTTTTGAAGAATTTAATATTTGTTATAAAAAATTTTGTCTTTAAATAAATAAATAAATAAAATTAAACTTCTTGATGTACTCTGGACATATATGAATAAACGAAAGACTGCTTTTTGTAGAAATGAGGAACGAACAATAAAGAATTGTTACAATAAATACTGTCACGTTGATTTCCAAGCCCTCGTTTTTTTATATATTTTAGTGATGGTCACGATAGAAATTTTATTGCTTAGCTTATATCTTTAATTATGTACTTATTTCAGCCAGAGCCTGAGGTCATCCTGGAGCACCGCCTTTCCGTGGGATTGGGCTCCTTTTTCTGAGCAGTTTATGGTGAAATAGCGAGTTGGACGAAGCTGCTCTTCTTTGTGTTTCCTGCGCGATACGGATTCATCTAGCATCTCAGATAAAAATTCGTCCAGACACATTTTCAAGGACTCCACATCTACATCTCGCAAATCTCTGAGATTGCTAGGCAGAATGTTGAATACGCTTCGATCCTTCAAACCCAAGCTATTACAGTATTGGGTACTTATTCTAGATAGAGAAAACGGGATCTCTGGTACTATGCGATACCACCCAGTTCGGTGGTTCCTATAGCTTTCAGAATCTTCCACATGTATATCACTGCATATCTTCCACGCCTTTTCTCTAGGGTATAGAACTCCAGTTCCCTTTTCAGTTCCTTTTGTAAAAAGTTATTTTAAGAAACGATGGTTTTATTTTTCAATAATTTGTTAAAAATGGAAACTGGATGTTTCCTTGTTAGATTGAGGGTGTAACCGTGAAATGAAGAGGATGGTGGGGAGAGGGATCTATGGGAAGATTTGAGTTTGTACTTTACGCTGATATCGTGCTGTAGCGGTCTTTCCGGTATGTGCCGGGCCTTGATTGTTCAAACGACCTAGAAATGATTAAAGATATATATACATATATATGACTACGTCTACGTACATATATATGTATGTATATAAATGAGAGTGTATATATATATATATATATATACTATATATATATATATACTATATATATATATATACTATATATATATATAGAGAGAGAGAGAAAGATAGATAGATATAGATATATATATATACACATATATATACACATACATATATATCTATACATATATATATACATATCTCACTACACCACATGACTTTACACATCACATCACATATGATGTGCCATACTAATACACACACCAACTAATACATACTAATACGTACTAATACATACTAGTACATACTAATACTTACACCAACCCTATACATACACACGTCCAGACCCCGCATACGCACTTATACTCTCTCACACACACACACACACACCTATACATACCAATACGTACTAATACATACTAATACATACTAATACATACACCAACCCCATACATACGCACGTCCAGACCAATCCCACGCACTAATACTCTCTCATACACACACACACACACACACACCCTTATACATACTAATACATACACCAACCCTATACATACACATCCAGACCCCTCCCACGCACTTTTAGCTGGTCCCTCAACCCTATTATCTCCCCTTATTTCGCTCTCGCGTCTCATGTTTGATCTTTGACCTCTGGCCGAAATCAGATCGCCATGTTGATTCGTTAGCTACTGCACGCATTATTTTTCTCTCCTTCTTTCTGTGTTTTTCTCTCTCTGTGTATCTTTCTGTTGAAGAGCGTAGGCTCGAAACGTTAAAGACTTGTTTTATTTATATTTCCTGAGCGCCATACTAATACAATTGTTCGTTTGTTTTCCACCTGCCTTCGTCTTTTGTTTATTTTCATAAAGCTTCCCGTTATATATATACATACATATATATACATATATATCTATACATATATATATATATATATACATATATATATATACATACATATATATACATATATATCTATACATATATATATATATACATACATATATATACATACATATATATACATACATATATATACATATATATCTATACATATATATATATACATACATATATATACATATATATCTATACATATATATATATATACATACATATATATACATACATATATATACATACATATATATACATATATATCTATACATATATTTATATATATACATGCATATAAATAAATACAAGTATATGTATGTGTTTGTGTGTGTTTTTGTGTGTACGCGCGCGCGTAGATATATACATCTGTACATTCATACACATATGGTGATTGTTCCATCTTCACAGATGATTGCCGTCTTTTCTTGCTTCTACGTTGCCGATGCCATTTTCGACTCTCTGTCCATGACCTTTCAGATGACAATTTAGTCCCTTTGCAAATTTGTGTCGTTCGAAGCATAGGTGACAGACGAATGTTGTCATTTACAATGCGCTTCTAATTGGTTAGGTCCGCTTACGTCGTCGTCCCTCTTCCATCACCTTAGGACTTTCAGGAGACAGGGTGACAAACGAGGTTGCAATAACATATGTAGTTCGTTGGATTATAAGTGATAAAGGCTTGTACAACACAAGTACCATTTTCCGAGTTTTCCTGATTACTACTTCGTGACAAACCGGAGTGGCATGACCAGCAATCACGTGAAACTACACATACATATATGTATGTGTGTGTATGTGTGCGTGCGTATGTGTGTGTATGTGTGCGTGCGTATGTGCACGTGTCTGTGTCTGTGTGTGCGCGCGCGCGAGTGTGCGTGCGTATGTACCCCAAGAAGTTACCAGTTTGAAAGAAAAACACTATCAAGTGTGTGAAAAGAGGGAATGCGTGTCTTTGGCAGTAAATAAGAGAAAGTAATAAATATCAAGTGTATACGTGGCTTCCTGGGATGAAAGCACGCGAGTACATAAGAGGCCAAGCTAGAGCGGTGGTGATGCTATTTTCAAGTGGGATGGGTTATATTTATGCACGTGAAGGCAAGTACGTATGTAAGTTCGCACATACATTAACTTCAGTCCTTCTTTGTTTGTAGTGACTATGAGGGGGTTTTTTTGTCTAAAGTTTTGTCTGTTGTTGTGTGATACGGCTAATCCCTCGTTTCGGTTGAACCCGATGTTAGAATTAGTAAGTATTCAAAGTAATTTCATCGCATATATCAATGCTGTCGTATGAGTTCATCGAAATTACGAATAGATCCGTGAATTGGGATTTCTTGATTTTTCTTGACATTATCAAAGAGTATGGTAGGCGGCGAGCTGGTAGAAACGTTAGCACGCCGAGCGAAATGCTTCGCGGGATTTCGTCTGTTGTTATGTTGTGAGTTCAAATTCTGCTGAGGTCGACTTTGCCTTTCATCCTTTCGGGGTCGATAAATTAATTACCAGTTACGCACTGGGGTCGATATAATCGACTTAATCCCTTTGTCTGTCCTTGTTTGTCCACTCTGTGTTTAGCCCCTTGTGGGTAGTAAAGAAATAGATATTTCATCTGTCGTTACGTTCTGAGTTCAAATTCCGCTGAAGTCGACTTTGCCTTTCATCCTTTCGGGGTCGATAAATTAAGTACCAGTTACGCACTGGGGTCGATATAATCGACTTAATCCGTCTGTCTGTCCTTGTTTGTCTCCTCTGTATTTAGTCCCTTGTGGGTAGTAAAGAAATAGATATTTCATCTGTCGTTACGTTCTGAGTTCAAATTCCGCTGAAGTCGACTTTGCCTTTCATCCTTTCGGGGTCGATAAATTAAGTACCAGTTACGCACTGGGGTCGATATAATCGACTTAATCCGTCTGTCTGTCCTTGTTTGTCTCCTCTGTATTTAGCCCCTTGTGGGTAGTAAAGAAATAGGTTTATGTTCTTGCATGATTACATCAACATCCATTTCACCGACGCCAGCGTTACACCTTGGTTACTTTCATAGCCTTAACCAGCGATGAATATAGTTACTCGAAACATGAACAAAGAGAAAACACAACAACGTGAGGACGTAGAACAAGTATAGTGTTATTGGACGCTCAGGAAAGGAAAGAAAGAAGGAGGATTTAGAGGACGAGAAAAAGTGGAAGAGTCACGGACAAATTTTTTGAGGATTTCCAATCACGATCACAGTGGCGTATTCCGGATGAATGGTAACAGTAATCCGTAGGTGTAAAAATCCAGGAATTGGTTATTCAAGTCAGTCAGAAGGCCGGGGTCCGTGTGAGCGTGCGGTATATATAGTTACTCCAAACATGAACTATCTAATGCTCGATAATATAGCTAAGAAATACAAAACAATCGCTAAGAGTTACTACAAGCTGAAATTTTAACCTAATAAAAAATAATTAAAGAGTTTTAGAAAATAAATTCACATTAAAAAGTTTTAGACGATAATTTTACACCTTTCCGTGGTGTTTATGTACGCTGTGTTTTTATTATTATACTTTGAGTGTAAACAGCTGCAAATGACCAGCTGAGGCGACATCGTTTCCCTACCTTCGTTACTACATCTTAGTTTCTGGCAGGCCACAAGTGAGAATGGACCGTTTACTTACAAATTTATCACATTCTTTTGAAGTTTAGATATTACCCCCGCCTAACCATGTTGACATGAAGAACTGTTGAAAGTAATAAAATGAAAAGAAAGATTATTACTCTAGACGTTAAACTCGAAATTATTAAAAAGTTTGATTATGGTGAAAACAAAGCTAAGATCAGAAGAGAGATTTTATTGAGTCTACGATGTAAACTGTATGGGGCAATACAAGTGTGTACGGGAACCAATGTAAGAAAAGAACAATATCATTAAATTTGCAATGCGGTGGGAATTAAGGTCCAAATAATGTTTGAGATTAAGGAAAAGAGAATTATTAATAAAACGGTTTCAAGATTGTAATTAGCAACGAATACCAATTCAGGCCAATAATATTATGAACAGAACTGCATCTGATGTGTGGTGAAGAAGCTCGCTTTGCAATCCCGTGATAGCGGGTTCAGTCACGCTGCGTGGAACCTTGGGCAAGTGTCTTATTCTTTAGCCTTGGTCCGACCAATGTCTAGTGAGTGAATTTAGTTGACGAAAACTGTGTGGAAGCCTGTCATGTACATATGTGTGTGTGTTCGTGTTTGTCTGTGTCACTCTTCCATCGCTTGACAACCGGTGTTTACATTCTCGTAAATAAGTTGTTTTTGACAAAAGAGAGCGATAAAATAAGTACTACAGAGTAAAAAAAAAGAAGTACTAAGTACTGATGTCGATTTATTCGACTAAACCCTTTAAGGTGGTGCTCCAGCATGGCCGCAGTCTAAAACCTGAAACGAGTAAAAATATACAGGGAGTCACATAATGTACCTTAGTTATGAATTATATTATTAATTTAAAAATTATGCTTCAGTCCTAGTTACTTGCGTTTAAAATGTACCCCCATCACTATGAGATACTCTGTATTATACCTACAAATGTTGCTTAGACTATATTTCAAAAAGGAATGAAAACCGTGAAAATAACAAAAATTGCGAATTCAGATAAAGTTACTGCAATTAAATATTCTGCTGTGTTAAAGAAAATAATTGGAATAAAATAATTCCAATGATAATTTGTTCTTGATTGAAACTGGAATTGTCTAGAAGAAAATGCCATCAAGAAGTATTTTGGTAAAAGTGAAGCATTGTCACCTGGTTAAAAGCATCAAAAGACTGTTTATTCCGCTACTAAGAAGAACAGCTGAGAAAGACTCCAATTTAAAACTGATGCTTATTTATCAAGACGATTAACCAATGGATCTTAAATGGAAACTACAAGCAATCGGGCCTTGTGCCTAGAGTAGAAAAGGATATCCTTAGTACAGATTAAGGAACTACAGCTACATTCGAAGGTTATCATATTGGAATATTGGATGGATTTGTCAGATAGGTAATTAAAGTTATAACTGGATGTCACTTTCAGAAATTTTTGGCAAATAATTAACATCAAATAACCAGTTACACACCTCCTTAAGTCTTAGGAAGAAGTGAGAGATAGTATCTGAGAACAGTCTGGAAAAACATTAACCTGAAATACTTCAATGACTTTTATGGCATCAAAAAAATTAAAAGAATTCGATCAATACTTTGGTGCCATTAGAGGCGTCATGGGCACTTTTTTTTTTTACCTTTTACTTGCTTTTCAGGTATCGCTTTCGAAGGTTTAGTCGAACAAATCGACTCCTTGACTTATTACTATAATTTGTTTTCACTTTTAAGTGTTGTATCTCCGTCAACCACAAGGTATCGGTCTGCCCCGAGGCCATAGTGAAGACACTTGCCCAAGATGCAGCGCAGCAGGACTGAACCTGAAACCATATGGTTTGCAAAGCAAATTTCTCAACCACACAGCTTTGCTTGTCTTAAAGATGTTGATTCAGGAAAATATGATCGCGTTAATGGCTTCACAATCAAAAGACTTAACTACCGATGATCTCACTGAAATTAAGTGTCAACGGGATCTACGAAGCAGTGAAAGGAAGGAATGTGAAAAAAAATGGGAAATACCTAAAATATATAGCAGTGGAAGAACTTGACTTTCTAGCTTTTTATTTATTTATATTTTAATTGGGTTTTTTTAATTTTTATTTGCTTTTTTTTTTATTTTTAAGGAGTAGGATAAAACGTGGTCAAAACAACGATTACAGGATATGGATGGGATCGGAATGTCATCGTTTGCAGATGCTTAGGTAATTGAATTTCTTATCACAAAATATATTCGTATATCTTCTAGCTTTTACTTGTCTCAGTCATTAGACTGCGGCCATGCTGGTGCACTGCCTTGAAGAATTTTTAGTGGAATGAATCGACCCCAATACTTATTTTTCTTTAAAGCTTGAAACTTATTGTATCGAACTCTTTTGCCGAACCGCTAATTTACGGGAACATAATCGTACCAACACCGGTTGTCAAGCGGTTTTGGAGGACAAGCATAGATACACACGCAAACACACACACATATACAATCAATCCAAACAAGAACAAGCAGGAAAAACAACGCGAGGACGTAGAACAAGCACTGTGTTATTGGACGCTCAGGAAAGGAAAGAAAGAAAGATGGTTTCACGTTTCGAGCGGAGCTCTTCATCAGAAATATAGAAAAAGACCAAAGAAGGGAAGACAGAGAAAGAAAATCGCCAACGATACACAAGCGGTCACATATTGAAATGACCGGATGGACTTCTATCAAATCCACTCATAAGGCTTTGGTCGGCTTGAGGCTAAAGTAGAAGACTCTTGCCCATGGTACCACAGAGTGGGACTGAACTCAGAACATTGTGGTTGGAAACAAGCGTCTCAACCACACAGCCACACCCCTGCCTATATAGAAAAAAGAATTTTAACTAATTTGTGACTGATAACTATTTTTCTTTAAAAAATAAAAGATTTGCTGCAATTCAGTTTTTCGCTTTGATGAAGAGGTCAGGGTTATTTATAATTATTCCTATAGATTATGAAATTTGGTTAATGCTGTACTCTTTCACCACAACTTTCACTCTTTCTTCCTGTTTCTGTTGTACCCGTATTTCAAAGGGCTAGCCTTGTTACGCTGAATATCCAGGAGAACTACGTTAAGGTTACACGTGTCTGTGGCGTGCTCAGCCACTTGCACGTTAATTTCACGAGCAGGCTGTTCCGTTGATCGGATCAACTGGAACCCTTGTCGTCGTAACCGACGGAGTGCCACGATATATATATATGTGTGAGTGTGTTGTTTTTTTGCAATACCTCGAAGCACACACATAGAGCTACAAATGATACATTTAAATAATAGCAATAAATGGGTTTAAAAATCCTGTAGAATAGAAAAAAATCGAAAGCAGACTTCGACTTCTTCTATCCTTACCATGTCTTGACAACCGCTGTTGGTTTGTTTACATCCCCATTAGTTAGTGGTTCGGCAAAAGAGAACGCTAGAATAAGGAATAAACTTTAACAAAAGCAAAAACAATAAACTAAACTCATATAAGGGGTGTACAATGCCTGAAAAGAAAGTAAAGAGGCAAAAAAGATTTAAAAGACAATGAAAATGTTGCTCCACTCTCGTCTTGTTCTAAAATATGTTTTCAAACAGTGAACAAAAGAAAAATTAATACAGTGATGGAAGCTATGTAATAAAAAGGAAATATGTTGCGGTCTGTATACGTATATTCACTAGATCGTATCTCTAACATTGGTGCGGTTAAGGCTGTTTACTGTTGAGAGGATTTCAGCTTCGTTGGCAAAAATTTTCAACGGAAGCTACAAATCGCAAAGAACGGAAATTCCGCTTGAATTTTTGACCCGATCTTTTTTTCATTTTTATAATTATTTTCTTGTCCCTCCCCACAAAATTTCAGGCCTTGTGCCTAGAGTAGAAATAATTATTGTTTCTGTTGTATAATGCGGTGAGCTGGCAGAATCTTTAGCATGCCGGACAAAATGTTCAGCAACATTTCGTACGTCTTAAGTTCTGAGTTCAAGTGCCACCGAGATCGACTGTGATTTTTCATTCTTTCGGGGTCGATGAAATGAGTACCAATTGAGCACTGGGTTCGATATAATCGATTATCCCCCGCCTTCAAAATTTCAGGCCTTCTACCCCTAGTAGAAAGGATTCTTGTTAAAGTAGTGAGCTGGCCAAAACGTTAGCACGCCGGACGAAATGTTTAGCGGCATTTCGTCTGCCGCTACGTTCTGAGTTCAAATTTCGCCGAGGTAACTTTGCCTTTCATCCTTTCGGGGTCGATAAATTAAGTACCAGTTACGCACTGGGATCGATGTACTCGACTTAATACCTATATCTGTCCTTGTTTGTCCCCTCTATGTTTAGCCCCTTGTGGGTAATAAAGAAATAGGTATTTCGTCTGCCGCTACGTTCTGAGTTCAAATTCCGCCGAGGTCGACTTTGCCTTTCATCCTTTTGGAGTCGATTAAATAAGTACCTGTTACGCACTGGGGTCGATATAATCGACTTAATCCGTTTGTCTGTCCTTGTTTGTCCTCTCTGTGTTTAGCCCCTTGTGGGTAGTAAAGAAATAGGTATTTCGTCTGTCGTTACGTTCTGAATTCAGATTCCACCGAGGTCAATTTTGACTTTCATCCTTTCGGGGTCAATAAATTACGCACTGGGGTCGGTGTAATCGACTTAATCCCTTTTTCTATCCTTCTTTGTCCCCTCTATGTTTAGCCCCTTGTGGCCAATAAAGAAATAAGAATATTTAGCATGCTGGACAAAATACATAGTCACATTTCTTCCAGCTCTTTGCAATCTGAGTTCAAATACTGCTGAGATCAACTTTGGCTTTCGTCCTTTAGGAGTCGATAAAATAAGTACCAATCAAATACTGAGGCCGATGCAGTCGGCTTGCCCTACCCACTACCACAAAAGTTGCTACCATGATTTGAAACAATTATCTTTGTTTACGTTTGTTTAATTTGTAGAAATTTATACAAGTGTTTCTTCAACAGAAATCCGGATGTGAAAAAAGAGTATATTCGAAGAAACAAACAGTAAAAGTATTGCATTTTTATTTTCATTTTTCTTTAAATTCTGTTCGTATTCGAATTTCAGTTTCAGGATTTTGTTTCTTCCAATCTTTCCATGCTACGGATTACGATATTATATTTGATTATACGTCTGCCGTTACGTTCTGAGTTCAAATTCTGCCGAGGTCGACTTTGCCTTTCATCCTTTCGGGATCAATAAATTAAGTACCAGTTACGCACTGGGGTCGATGTAATCGACTTAATCCCTTTGTCTGTCCATGTTTGTCCCCTCTATGTTTAGCACCTTGTTGGTAATAAAGAAATAAGAAACTTTAGCACGCCGAGCGAAAGGCTGAGCGGTATTTCATCTGTCTTTAAGTTCTGAGTTCAAATTCCGCTGAGGCCGACTTTGCCTTTCATCCTTTCCGAGTCGATAAATTAAGTACGAGTTGTGTACTGGGGCCGATGTAATCGACTGCCCCCCCCTCCCCAAACAGTTTCGGGCCTTGTGCCAAGAGTAGAAAAGATTATAGCTCTGTTTAATCTCTTTGAAATTTCTAAGAAAAAAATACAATACAAATAGAAGTTGAGAAAGAGAAACATTCTCAGTTATTCTCAAGTGATATCTTGGGGATCCAATGGCTTCACTACCGCTTTTGTTTACTCGGTATTTTGCAGCAATCTCCTGCTCTTGTACTGCAAACGTATAACTTTCGAAATGTAATGTGATGGAACGATCGTAGGTCCCAGAAAGGTTGCACTTCATGTCGATATTTACATTGTCTTCAAGTCTTCGAGAAACACGCACGCATAGTCTTTATGGTATGCTGAACGTTTCACACTTAAGCCTTTTTTTTTGAGGGCTGTTTTGAGGCTGTATGTGAAGTCGTAAAGAAAAGATCACTTCCTAAAGAGCTCGGTGCAAACACGTAAGCTGTTGCTATTTTTGCTTCTCAACAATAAGATTACATACTTATTTTTTCTGTTGTTGCTTAGCGGGTGCAGTCTGAAAGACACTATACAACATTCGAACGCTATCAGCACTGCCCTCTCAATCCTCTACTGCCTTCATCACTTCTTAAGTAGAGCTTATCGATATCACAATTGCAATGGAGCGAATATCCTCTACAGACCAGTCAAATATCTTTAATGTTGATATCGGCACTTGTATTGCAAATGCTCTGTGGGATATTGATTTGTTGCATAAGGAGAGTTCCTTATATTTTTCAAAATCTGGTGTAATATTCTCGGGCCACAGTATCTCTGTATATTTTATCAATGCCTGTGTATTTGTAGCAGTCTTTGTGTGGGACGGTAGAGATAATGAAAGCATTGGCGCACAGGTTTTTGTTCTGGAGCACTGATTTTCTTCGTTCAACAACTGAATACAAAGATTTCTTTTTGCAAAAATTCTATTCCTTCGTTACCTGAGAGAGGAATAGATACACACACACATACACATATAGGCTTGTGTAAGTGCATCTATAAAAGAGAGAAAGTGCGAGAACTACTACAGTTGCTGATCCAGTTTCTGACCACAAATTGAGAGCTGATTTCAAGATCGATAAATGCGAAATAGAAAAAAAGAAAGACGATATTGGGTAACCATGATAATCGATCATATTATCTGCAGCACAGCTTGAACCAAGCCATAGTCAGTGATTTACTGTATTCTGTGAAATTTGATCGTTTTATTCTCTCTTCTACATGTAAACGCTCGAAGTTGTAGTCTTCAAATGTTCAGTCGGACAATATCTTAGTTCTTTAAGCATCTGATATGACGCGTGTCTGTATGAATACACTCTTGTGTATGTATGAATATTTGCGCTTGTGTTGTGTATATATTTATTTCTTTATTGCCCACAAGGGGCTAAACATAGAGGGGGACAAACAAGGACAGACAAGGGGGTTAAGTCGATTACATCGACCCCAGTGATTAACTGGCACTAATTTAATCGAACCCCAAAAAGATGAAAGGCAAAGTCGACCTCGGCGGAATTTGAACTCAGAACGTAGCGGTAGACGAAATACCTATTTCTTAACTACTCACAAGGGGCTAAGCACAGAGAGGACAAACAAGGACAGACAAACGGATTACGTCGATTATATCGACCCCAGTGCATAACTGGTACTTATTTAATCGACCCCGAAAGGATGAAAGGCAAAGTCGACCTCGGCGGAATTTGAACTCAGAACGTATCGGCAGACGAAATACCTATTTCTTTACTACCCACAAGGGGCTAAACACAGAGAGGACAAACAAGGACAGACAAACGAATTAAGTCGATTATATCGATCCCAGTGCGTAACTGGTACTTAATTTATCGACCCCGAAAGGATGAAAGGCAAAGTCGACCTCAGCGGAATTTGAACTCAGGGTGAACGGCAGACGAAATACCGCTAGGCATTTCGCCGAGTATATATGTGTACCGCGACATCCTTTGTGTTCTGTTTTTTATTTCATTTGATGTATATATATATATATATATATATATAATATATATATATATATATATATATATATATATATGTCTATGTAAATATATATGTGCGATAACGGAAAAAAAGACAACTCAATATTTTGGTTGAGTGGGTATCTTTGTATTAAACCAAAATACGTTAATTATGTTTCCATTGCTGCACTGTTTCACCAGTGTGGGTTATTCAAATATTTCGCATTGTTTTTTATCTTTCGTTTTTTAGCCCACATCCTGTTACTCGGAGGTTTTCTCTGACAAATGGCCGGTTTCTCAGACAGTAGAAAACGTAATGTCGAATATTACTTTTGTTCGTTTTTCTTCTCTGAAAAATTATAAAACGGGTTTTTCAATTTCTGGCATCTACACAAGCGCGCCTTACAATGGAGGCTACTTAAACCCGAAAAGTTCTTCAAAAGGGCTAAAACTGTCGACACTGTTTCTCATAAATAAGCTTAGTTGAGTAATATGATATAACTTAAGTTGCTAGATTCGGATTCGCCCAAAGCTAAAGAAAATATAGCACACGCATTGAAAAGGTCATCTTGTTACTCAGATACATTAGTAAAGAGTTTTTTGCATGTTGTAATTATTTGCTTCTACAAAACAATATCATCTACTTATCTTTCGATATATTTATCAGCAAGATCTTGCAAATATTTGGTGACAAGACCTAACAATCTCTCCTCTATTACAGAAAGGTCTCTTTGGTTTCTCTTTTTTTTTTTTTCTTATCAAGGCTGAATCAATTTTATCGCCAAAAGGTTCACAATTTTTTCAACAAATATGTAAAGTTGGTCTATCCAATTGTTACACCACACTAAATTTAGTGCCTATTTAAGCAATGTGTTCTTGGTCGGTTAATGGATTGCCTGTGGCACTGAAGAAAGAGCAACAATTCCTGAAATATATATATACACCCTTTACCTATTTCTCTATCATCGATCATTATTATTTGCATCGGATCTTTTCACTTTGACTGGCAGATCTGGGTTACACACTAAGTACTTATTTAATTTGGTATATACACCCTTAATGTTAAATATATAATTTACTAATGCCCTCTATATCGTTATCATTTTAATCGGTTTAGCCCTCATAATGTATGTTTAATATTTCATATAAGTTGTGGCATCCGGTGCCGGCGACCGAGTATCGATCTATTTTATTGCATTTCAATCTGTTTCTTAAACGAAATATACACCGCCGAAACTTTTGTTGACAAACAACAGCAGTAATTGTATTCACCTCACTAGACGTCATTGATTGGTTGAAATTACCAAAATACGAGAAATTTAACAACAAATAGCTTACAAAGTACAGAATTTTCTCAAGAACGCCAAGACAAAAAGATGTTTTATGTGACACATTCTACCAGTAAACGAAGTTTAAAAGTGCTTAGTTACAAAAAATTATATTTCAGATCTCCCGGTCAAAGTGAAAAGATCCCTTGCATCGACGTATTCGTGAAAATCTGTGAAGATAACTGTAAAAAAATATATATTATCTTCTTTTAATTATATTTCATTTTTCTTAATCACGGATTTTTTTCCGCTTCCTGAGGCCAATCTTATATTTTACCTCTATTTTATTGGGTTGTCATATAAATTCGTTCAGTATATGCCCCACCCATCCTTTTATTTTAATACTTTTCCAATGTTATTTGAATTAACCCTGCGGATCTTTTCGGTTTGAACGGCAGTTTTTTCTAGCGGTGTCATATGAAATTGTCACCCATAATTATGACCCTAGTATCGATCTATTGCATTTCAATCTATTTTAGTGTTAGGGTTAGTTAGGGTTAGGGTTACGGTTAGAGGTGGGGGGAAGGGTATCTTTTTTTCTTCACAAATGTAAATAAACCCAATCTGTTTCTTAAACGAGGGACATATTCATACGACACAGAATATTTTTTACCTCAATAGACGTAATTGATTGGTTGAAATTGCAGAAATTGAAGAAAAAAAAAACAACAAATATCTTACAAACTATAGAATTTTCTCAAGACAGCCAAGAGCAAAAGATGTTTTATAAAGACATTCTACCAGTATACAAAGTTAAAATTTTTTTAGTTACCTAGAAATTATGTTAAAAACTGCCGTTCAAACCGAAAAGATCCAACCCTGCCACCAAAAAAATATTTTTACTATAAAGCTTTATGCTGCTTTTTTTCCTTTCTTTTAATTTTTTGTAGTTCTGCTCTTCATCTACAATTTCTATTTATCGCTTTTGAAATTTCAAGACATGACAATGTTGTACCAAGGAGAAAGGTAAAAAAAAAAATACAAATTTATTTGACAATCCAACTGTTGTGTTTTGTAATCCCCATTACGTTCACGTCTTTTATTGTGTAAGAAATATTTTTTCACAAAAATTTTCCCGAACGAGTTGCTATAAAAATTCTTTTTTCTCATTGTCATTGTCCATTGAATTCACGCTTTTAAACACTTTACTTTTTTTTCTTTCGTTTATTTTCTTTTGCACTGGGACATATAAAATGTTTAAAATGAGGTCGTTTTCGAGAAATAGATAAAAAGAAAAGAACAAATGTTTACAAACAACACAACAAACAAGTTCACCTCTCAATCACGTGATTCCTGGTTCGCTCCTGCGTGCACCACCTCTGGTTACTGTTACTGTCTTCTACGTTAGATCCGGGTCGACTCGACGTAGATAAAATGGTAAGGAATCCTATCGTATGGACTGTACAGGCGTGGTTTACTTCATTCTTTGCTACGGTTAACACCACTACCACCACCACCACAGCCCACGCCGCCGACACCACTGCTCTCACTGCTGTCATCACCACTACCACCGCGACCACCTCTGCCCTCGCCGCTGCCATCACTACCCTCCCCTCTGTCATATCCACCACCACTACCACATGGAACTCAGGTATACACTCAGTTGTAAAGCATTCAAACAAGACGGTTTGTCTGGACATACCAAAATCTCCTTCCCTTACCCGCCCCCCACTCGTCCTATCTCCTTGGCCTTATAAAAATTTATGTCTGAGGCAGTGATTTTCCTCAGGAGAAGTGGGCTAATTTATGGGTTTGTGAAGGCTGGAGAAAAAGGTCAGATCAAATTACCATGTTGAATAAGAATCAAGATGGTTTCACACTTTAAACTTGTCCAAACATAATGGCGTATAAAGACATAGAAATAATCTCTGTTTTGTTTTCATATCAATGAAGAGGAGGTAGGCGACAATCTCACAGAATCGATAGCACGCTGGACTTCAATTTCCGTCGAAGTTGATTTTGTCTTCCATCCTTTCGGAGTTGATTAAATGCCAAGCCTTGACCTTATAGTAGAAATAATTATTTCAAATTTTTTCCACAAGAGCAGCTTGGGGGAGATGGGGATGAGCCGATTATATCGACCCCATTGTTCAACTGGTACTTATTTTATCGGACCTGAAAGGGCTGAAAGGCAAAGTCGACCTTGGCGGAATTTGAACTCAGAACGTTATTATTTGTAATGGACAATGAAGTCCAAAAAATTGAAGAAATTGTAAAAACTGTAACAGGTTTAATACCTCGTTTTGTGTTTGTGTTTTTAAGAACAATGTTTTAGAGAAGCAAAAGTCGGCGGGCGCTTTTCATCTTCTCCCATCCTTATCATCTTTCGTTATCATTCATTTCATTAATGTCCTTGTCCAGCCCGCAAAGCTACTATACTCTATGTACTGCCTTTATGGCAAATATAATGAAATAAAATAGCTTGCTTCCCAACCACATGGCTCCAGGATCAGTCCCACTGCGTGGCACTTTGGGCAAGTGTCTTCTACTATAGCCTCGGACCAACCAAAGCCTTGTGAGTGGATTTGGTAGACGGAAACTGAAAGAAGCTCGTCGTATATATGTATATGTATATGTATGTATGTATATATATATGTGTGTGTGTTTGTGTGTGTGTGTGTTTGCGTGTCTGTGTTTGTCTCTCCAACATCGCTTGACAACCGATGCTGGTGTGTTTACGTCCCCATAACTTAGCCGTTCGGCAAGAGAGACCGATAGAATAAGTACTAGACTTACAAAGAATAAGTCCTGGGATCGATTTGCTCGCCTGAAGGCGGTGCTCCAGCTTCGCCGCAGTCAAATGAATGAAACAAGTAAAAGAGTCCCGTCTATACTTTCTATTTGGATCAGTTGCCGTTGTCGATAACGCAATTACCAATCGCCATATTTTGTATTAGAATCGATCGATCGATTATATTTGTCTAATAACAAATTGACAGCTGTGCACCAATGTAAATTTATATTTTAGCCGAATCTACTCTATCAAACTGTGTGCATTTTACAACAGTGAAAACAACAACCTTGACAACGACAACAACAAAAACAGCATAAACAACAGCTACAACAATAAATGCAACAATAAATGCAACAAGAACAACGATAGCAATTACAAATCGCTCGGCGGACGTCTTACGTCACAGCTTTGTTTTGTCAACACTGACCTACAGATAAACAACACCTACTACTACTACTACTACAACTACTACAACTACTACTACTACTGCTGCTGCTGCTGCTGTTGCTGCTGTTGCTGCTGTTGCTGCTGCTGCTACTGTTTCTGTTATTACTACTTCTACTACTGTTGCTGCTACTGCTTCTGTTACTACTACTACCACCACCACCACCACCACCACTACTACTACTACTACTACTGCAGCTGCTGCTAGAGAACTATGAATTGTCAATCGACGAACTAGAAATAGCAGCCACGCCCGATTATATATATAGTCCACAGTATCCAAAAAGAGGAGAGAAAAAAAAAAACACATGGTGAGATGGTGACTGGAATGCGTTTGACAATATAAATTTCTTTATTGCCCACAGGGAACTAAACATAGAGGGGGCAAACAAGGACAGACAAATGGATTAAGTCGATTACATCGACACCAGTGCGCAATTGCTACTTAATTTATCGACCCCGAAAGGATGAAAGGCAAAGTCGACCTCGGTGGAATTTGAACTCAGAACGTAACGGCAGACGAAATACCGCTAAGCATTTCGCCCTGTGTGCTAACGTTTCTTATTTCTTTACTGCCCACAAGGGGCTACACACAGAAGGGACAAACAAGGACAGACAAACGGATTAAGTTGATTATATCGACTCCAGTGCATAACTGGTTCTTATTTAATCGGCCCCGAAAGGATGAAAGGCAAAGTCGACCTCGGCGGAATTTGAACTCAGAACGTAGCGGCAGACAAAATATTTAGCTCAAGGTGCCACGCAGTGGGACTGAACCCGGAGCAATGTGGTTGGTAAGCAAACTACTTATCACACAGCCACTCCTACGACGAAGATAAAAACAACAACAATTACAACTGAAGAACCATTGGAAGAGTCTGTGTCAACATCGAAGCTTACACATGGTCGTCCGATGTACAAGAAATAACAACCGAATTTGTCTCAAATTATTCACTGTTTAGCTGTCTGCCGAAGCATCTGAGGTGCCTCTATGGAGTGGATGTAGACGTTTTCAAACGTGAACTTGACCTCTGGCTCACCGAGATCTCGGATGAACCAATATCTAAGCAAGAATCTCAAAAGAGGGCAGTAACATCGAACTCCATCCTTCACCAAAAACCGCTCCGACAAAGGTGGAAAGTGGAAAGATGATCATAATGGTTGTACTTCAACATGGCCACAGTCATTGGACTGAAACATATAAAAGAATAAAGGAAACCAAAGGAAGGTTACTTTAATTCGGTAGACGACAACAACAGGTAAAACTAGGTTAGGTAAGGAATAATGCAACACAGGACAAAAGACGAATAGCGGTGTACGAACAACAAGCAGGTGTATTAGTTTAACCTTCGGGAAGAATGGAAAAAGTATTTTACGTTTCGAGCCTAGGACCTTCGAAAGAAAGGATTAAGAGGTAAAAAAAATCAAAAACGGAGAGAGAATGAAAAAAACGGAGAAAGAGAAAAATGTGATAAGTTCAACGGTCCAGTATGACGAGATGACCGGAAAAAAAGAGGCTGAATGAAAGGAAGATAATAATAAAAATAACGATAACGGTGACCCAACGAACTAAGGTGCGCAAGCGAGTATATGTATGTGAGAATGGTGTGTGTGTGCGCATGCATGTGAATGGGGGTGAGTTTGTGAGTACGTATGTGTGAGCGAGTGTTTGTATGTGTATGTGTGCGTATGGAGGTGTGCCTATGTATGAGTATGCGTATATCTCTTTACTCTTTTACTCTTTTACTTGTTTCAGCTATTTGACTGCGGCCATGCTGGAGCACCGCCTTTAGTCGAGCAAATCAACCCCGGGACTTATTCTTTGTAAGCCCAATACTTATTCTATCGGTCTCTTTTGCCGAACCGCAACACACACATACATATATATATATACATATATACGACAGGCTTCTTTCAGTTTCCGTCTACCAAATCCACTCACAAGGCATTGGTCGGCCCGGGGCTATAGCAGAAGGCATATGCCCAAGATGCCACGCAGTGGGACTGAACCCGGAACCATGTGGTTGGTTAGCAAGCTACTTACCACACAACCACTCCTGCGCCTATATATATATATATATATATATATATGATTGATTGATTGATTCTAGTTTCAGCTCATGAGCTGCGGCCATGCTGGGGCACCGCCATTTGGTGTTGCTACTTGGTTTTACTTCACGAACGCTTTCTAGCAACTGCCATTTGGTGCATGAGGGAGTTCGATGCAGCTGCCCTCATCTGCACCTCCTGCCGTGAAGTTGGTTCATCTGGGACACCTGACAGGAAGAGATCCAGTTTCATTTCAAAGACATCTGCATCCACTCCATGCAGGTCTCTCAGGTTCTTCGGGAGGATATTGAAGAGCTGTGGGCCTCGGAAGCCCAGGCTATCACAGTATCTTGTCCTACATCTTGATGGCAAATTTGGAGTCCTAGGCACCACGCAGTGGCGCCCAGTTCTGGCATTTGTGTAACTCTCGATGCCAAAGTTTGGGACACGTCCCTCCAGGATCTTCCAGATGTATATTATGGCATATCTTTCCCGCCTACGCTCCAAGGAATATAGTTTAATCTCTTGAGTCTTTCCCAGTAGCTTACATTCTGCATAGAGGCTATCTTCTTCGTGTAGCTACGCTGGATCGCCTCGAGCTCTGTGATCAACTTGACACTGGATGGTGACCATAACTGAGAGCAATAGTCAAAGTGGCTTACGACAAGTGTCCTCCAGAGGACCATCATGGTTTCTTGTTCTCTTGTTCTAAAGGTTCTGAGAATCCATCCGGCCAGTCGTCTACATTTCATTGCCAATTTAGCAACATGAACACGAAAGGTTGCGTCATCACTCATGTAAATACCTAGGTCACGCACTGATTGTGCCTCTGGGATTGCTGTTCCTTCGGGTCCAGTGTATTCATTGGGTATTGCATTTAGTTTTGCATGCTGATAGTATAAAGCTTGAAACTTTTCAGCATTGAACTGCATGCTATTCTTTTCAGCCCACTTGTATATTTTGTCTAGCTCACATTGCAGGCGTTTAGTGTCCTCAGGGTTCTGTATTGCCTGTGAAACTTTTGTATCATCTGCATAACTTGTGATCGTGGCTCTCTGCGTGGCTGAGGGCATGTCTGAGAGGGCCATTATGAACAGTAGTGGTCCCAGAACAGTGCCCTGCGGGACACCGCTCACTATTTGCGTGTTAATGGAAGTGGCCCCATTGGCTACTACCACCTGACTTCTATCTTTCAGAAAGTCATGGAGCCATTCTCCCAGTTTTCCAACTATGTTGAGATCACGCAGTTTGTGACATATCATTCCATGATCGACTTTATCAAAGGCCTTTGCAAAGTCGAGATATATCACTTCCACATTTGAGTGGTTGAGCAGCCGTTTCAGCACCCAGTCATAGTGTTGTAGGAGCTGAGTTAAACAGCTTCTCCCTGGTCGGAAACCATGTTGGGTGTCGGGCAGCAAGTCATTTTCTTCAAGGAAGGTGATCAGTTTCCTTCTGACTATTCGTTCCATGACCTTGCTGATGTGTGAGGTCAGAGAGATAGGTCTGTAGTTCTTGGCCTCCGCTCTGCTACCTCCTTTATGAATGGGGCATATTTTACCTTCCTTCAGTTTTCTTGGAAGTTTGCCAGCTGCAAGGAAGCTCTGAAAGAGGAACTGCAGTGGTCTTGCTAGGACTCTCTTACATGCTTTTAGGAGGATTGCCGAGAATCCATCGGGGCCAGTAGCTGAGTCTGTTTTCATTTCATCTATAGCCTTTATTACATCGTCTTCCTTTATATCGATGTAATCTATCGTCGCCGCCTCTGATTTTGTATCTGCAGTGGTAAAGAAGTCAGTTGGATTGGTGATTTGGAGATGCCCAAGGGGTGGAGTGAAATCACTCTTGAATTGCTCATTCAGTATTTCACTTACCCTCATTGGTTTTCCTGTAAGTGTGCCATCCTTTTCAAGGAGTGGCCCTATTCTACAGTGCACCGTAGCTGTTTCTTTCGCATACCTGTAGAAAGCTCTGGGGTTAGATTTTATGTTGTCTATAGCCCAGGCTTCTTTGTCTGCTCTTTCCTTTTCATGGGAGAGTTGCAGACATTTTTCAATTTCCAACAGTTTTATTTTTAGGCGGGACTTTTCACTGCTTTCAATCTGTTTGTTTAGGCGATTTGAAATTTTTGTACGCCGTCTCATTAAAATTTTCCTCTCTCTGGGGATTTTGTTCTTGTGTACAGTGGCCTTTCTCTCTGGGACACATTTGTAGCATATGGCTTGCATTACAGACATGAATTGTTGAAGTTACACGTCGATGTCTGGCGAGGAGAGACATTTAGGCCAGTTTTGTTTGAGGATCTCTTTCTCAATTTGTTTCCAGTTTGCCTTATGGTAGTTCAAGCTGGAAAGATTCTGAGGGTTTCTTGTAGGCTGCATGTCCGTGCTCTCTTTATATATATATAACAGATATATATATCTTTGTATCTGTGTTCAAGCAGTGTTGGTATGTTTACTTCCCCATAACTTAGCAGTTCGGTAGAGAGACCGATGAGTATCAAGCTTTAGGGAAAATACATACTGGGGTCGATTCATTCGACTAAAAATCTTCAAGGTAGTGCCCCAGCATGGCTGTGGTCAAATGACTAAAAAAAAGCTGAAAGATATACACACACAACATAATACATACATGTGTGCGTACCATTCTGTTTGTTTCCGTAGCACCACTTGACAACCGATGTTTGTTTGTTTACGTCCCTGTAAACTGGCGGTTCGGTAAAAGGGACCGATAAAATTAGTACCAAACTTCAAAAATAAAACATGTACTAATGTTGATTTGTTCGACTATGCCTTTCAAGGTGGTGCCCCAGCATGGTCGCAGTCTAACAAGTAAAAAATAAAACATAAAAAAGATAACATACAGGTCTAGTAAATACTGTAAAAGAAAATGCTGCACCGAGCTAAAAGTTTCTGTTAATGTCAATTAACATAAATTAGCATAAATTAGCATAAGTTCTCTTGATTAATAAACAACACGTATTCGTTCTTTTATCTCCTCCACCCACTTTTCCTAGGTGCCGGTTGCTTGAGAGTTGTGATTATTTAAGTACCAGATAAGTGGAAGTGTACCGGATAAGCGAGTACACTCAGTTTGATTGATCTAACACCAGAGAGCTCGTCCACTTGACTTTTTTACGTGTGAAATCCCAGTAGAACAGACTGTTGGTGATAAGGCGGCGAGCTGGCAGAAACGTTAGCACGCCAGACGAAATGCGTAGCTGTATTTCGTCTGCCGCACATGTGTTCGTGGTAAAAATTGCCGTTTCTTGGTGTTAATATTGTTAATAACTGCTGTTTCTAATAACTGTTGTTTCTTGTTAAATTGTTGAATAACTTAACTGTTGGAGTTTTCATTTGAAAACACTTAGTGCTTGTAGTAGCACGCGTTGTTCATTCCCCCTTTGGGGGGAAGAATGTCGTCTAGCAAGGAACCTACCGTTGGAGCAGAAATATTTGTTTCTCCTGTTCAGAGGAGGAAATGCGTGTCCGGCGAGGAGTCAACTACAGACAGGGAAATAAGGGTTTCTCCCGCTACAAGAAGGAATAGCAGAATGGATAATATATTTGATTTTTTTGGAGATGTGTCTGAAAGCTCGTCAGAAGAGTTTCACCAGAAGAGTTTCCGACTTTGCCAGAGAACAAGGGCATTGTGTCGAAAAGAATGATTGATGTACCTAGCATCCAGACAGAACCAAAAAATGGGAAAAAAAATTTTTGCGTTAGCAGCTGGGGGTGGAACCCGGATGCTTTCGACGAATAAGAGAGACTTTATGAAATATAGCCAAATGATGAAAATAACTGACAACGTTGTGAAAATTGAACCTCCGGAAAAGTTACTACAAGAAGAAAAACAAAAAACATTAATTTTCAAAACATATTGTTTACAAAAAAGAAAAATTGAAAGAATGTCAGAAGAGAAAATAGAAAAGTGCTTAAAGCCAATATGGGGCGACGTAGTTTATCTGAGAAGAGGCAAGAAATTCAGAACGGTGGAAGTAAGGTTCACCAATAAAGAAATAGCACAAAAGAACTCAGTAGAAACACTGAAAACGAACGACGGGGAGATCATTCCCACCTATATGGGAATGAGAACGTCCAGAATAAAAATTACAAGGGTCCCACCGGAAGTGGACCCTATGTTGTTGTTGGCGGCAGTCCTAATCAAAGAGGAAGAAAAAATTACTCTCCTCCAGGCTACCGCTACCGAAAACGCACACTGGGATGGTCAAACAATTAATCTCCTCATTCAAGCGGACCCTAAAATAATTCAAGCAATTCCCGAGACAATTGAGGTAGGGGGGGAGAACCTCGTGGTGTTTGTTGAAGGTCGAAAACCTCTATGTTTTTTAATGTGGTCAATTAGGCCACATTCGAAGGAACTGCAAGGAAAATGAAGAAGAGGAGGAAGAGGAGAAAAAAGACAAAGAGGAAGAAGAAAAAGAAGAAAAAGATGAGAAAAAACAACAAACAAAAGGAAAATACAACCAGCAACTCAACCGAGAGCGGCGACTACTACAGAACAACGACCAAAAAAGACTGCCAGAAGAGGAAAAGGCATACTAGCCGTATACACTAAAGATACTGAGCTAATGAGAGACATTCAACTGATAAAGACTGTAAAAAAAAGATTACCTTTCAGAGGAATTTATCAATTACGACGTATATGAAGTCTCAAATAAGATTCATAGAATTTTACAAAACAAATACAGAAAGACAGTATCTTCAATGAAATTAAATTTTAACAAGTCGATATTTCATGGATTACCAGCCCCGATCCCGCGAGAAAAGGAAAAGGTGGAGACTCCCCCTCCACCTGATAATTCTGTGTCGGTGGTGAGACGGGATTTTGACAAATCTATTTCCCAAGACCGTCCACCTCCGACCCTGGATCAAAAAAAGGTGGAGGGTCCCCCTCCTCCGGACAATCCTGATTAAACAGATAAGTCATGTCTATTCACATTGGTTGTATAAATGTTCGTGTTCTGATGTCAAGCTGGAAGCAAGGACGCTTTCTAAATGACATCAGGTCGAGAAATTTGGATGTAATTGTTGCAACGGAAACCCGGGTGAAGGGGCCAAGAGATCTGCTCCCCCTCCTGAACGGCTACGAGAAATACGTTTCTCCCAGTCGGGCAGGAGGTGGGGGTGGGGTGTTGGTCCTACTAAAAAGAAACCGGGTAGCCGAGAAAAAGTTGGGTTTTTTTTACCCAGAAAGCAAGTTGGTCGTTCTTGACCTGGCATTCAGTTGTGGCAAGACAATCAGGCTAGTCGCTATTTACGCACCAAACATCTTTGTCCCGCAAACTGAATATTTTCGTGACCTGGGAAAGTTCCTAGCCACGTCGCATTCACTAGTACTGTTAGGAGACTTTAATACAATATGTGCAGCACACAGATTGTGTTGGCTCGAGCTCGAACATGAACAGAAAATGTAACCCAGGCTTTCGTGATATGCTAAGTCAATTTCAGCTAGCAGATTCATATAGGTTGGAGCACCCGAACACTTCACAGAGGACGTGGTCAAATAGTGACGGGTCTACCAGAACATATCTAGATAGGATTTTAATTAGAGAAAAAGATAAGTCCATAGTTGAGTGTCCACAGTTTTTTCTAGTCAGCTACAGTGACCACAAGATGGTTACCTGTAAACTGACGGTAGATAAGTTGCATAGACAGGGATCTGGCTACTGGAAACTCAATACGTCCCTTTTGGCGATTGGGGAGTACAGAAAGCGGGTCAAGATGTTAATACAGAGGGCATTAACAAGTACCATCATTAATAACAAGTGGTGGTAGGCCCTAAAAAGAGCCATCAAATATGAGTCTATTGGGTTTTGCATAAGTTTAGCTAAGAAGGGACGTAAAATAGGAGATGGTCTAGTTAAGGAACTAGAAGAAGCCTGGAGGACTGGTAATGCAGACCAAGCGAGGGTGAAAAGACCGGAGTTAAACCAGCATCTTGAAGCCCACCATATGGGAAGTATTGCCAGAGCTAAGTTACGTGCAATGGGAAGTGAAGGAATCAAGGCTGCTGGATGGGCCCGAGTGGTGGAAGCTCGGCAAGGAAATAGTTCCTCTATTTGGTCTTTGACGAATCAAAATGGTGTCTTGGTAAACGAACCCGAGAAAATGTGTGAGGTCTTTCGGGAGTACTTCGTCCAGCTGTTCGGAGGTGACGGCGGTCCTGGTGGTGGGAGAGCCCTCGAGGACTTTCTTGTCGGGCTGCCGTGCCTCTCGGGGTCGGATGCGGAGTCTTGCGAAGGGCCAATCACGCCTGAGCAGGTGATGGAGGCTTTGGCCGATTGTAAAGCGGGTAAGTCGCCGGGACTTGATGGTCTTCCGTACGAGCTGTATAAATATATGCCAGACTTGTTCGGGCAACTACTGACTGACGTGTACGCGAACTGGGAACAGAATGGGTTTATCCCCAGATTTGTGCGCCGGGGAGTAGTGACGTTGGTCAGAAAGGACCCGGATAAGGGGGACGTTCTAGAGAATTTCAGGCCCATCACTCTGTTAAACGCAGAAGTGAAGATTTTGACCAAGGTTCTAGCAAAAAGGTTGGCGCGTGTCGCGAATGGTATAGTCGGGGAGGCACAGACATGTGCCAACCCAGGCAGAACCATTCAGGATACCCTCCATCTTATTCGCTATACCATAGAGAAGGTTGGTAATAAATCTGGCAAAGGTGGGGCATTGGTGCATTTGGACCAGTCTAAAGCTTTTGATAGGGTTGACCATCGATACCTAGCGACTGTACTTGCGCGGTTTGGCCTGGGTCTTGGCTTCCTCAGGTGGTTTATCGCTTTGTACCACAACATTGACTCAATAGTTCGGGTGAACGGTTTCCTTTCGAAGCCGTTCTGCATCAAACGCTCGGTTCGTCAAGGATGTCCGCTTTCACCACTTTTGTATGTGATGGCTCTCGAGCCATTACTGCGAAGGTTGAGTGGCATCCCGAGAGAACCAGGACTAGAGGAGTTTATTACGGCTTTCGCGGATGATATCACTATCAGTGTAACCAGAGTAGCACGCCTACGTGAAGTAGGTAAGATTATTGAGGCTTACGAGGAGGTAGCAGGAGCAAAGATTAACCGGGAAAAGTCGGTCGGCTTGCAGCTCGGCACCTGGGTTGGCAAGTCGATGCCTTCCGACAGCGTTGTTGAGCGCTGGACGGAGGGACCGGTTAAGTTGCTGGGAGTCTGGTTTGGACCAGGCCTCCAGATAGAGAAGAACTGGACGGAGGTATTGAGCAGGGTGGCTGCAGTAGTCAAGACCTGGTCTTGGCGGTGGCTATCCCTGAAATGGAGAGCGGAGGTGGCCAATGTGTTTATCGCATCGGTTATTACCTACCGCCTGACCGTCGTGCCCTGTCCGGATTCGTGGTTGATCAGGTTGGAGAGACAGCTTTTTCGCTTTTTGTGGAAGGGCAGGTCGCCACTTGTGAAACGCTCTGTCTGCTGTCAAAAGCCTTTAAAGGGAGGTTTAGGGATGCCTTGGTTAATGATGCGCAGACATGCGTTGAGGTTGAGGCACCTCTGGATTTTCCTGGATAGTGAACGGGTGTGGTCTCCGCTAGCCAGACAAATGTTCCCTGTGTTCAAGAGTTTTTGCGAACAGGAAGCCTGGTTTTCTCATAGACCGAGGTCGAGTGAGTGTTATAAAGAGTGCCGTAAGGCCCTCTTGCTGTTCCGGCGCTCGGGCAACGCCACCGGTGGGGGTTCCACACGGATTTTATATAGTGGGTTGGTAGAGTCTGAATGCGACGATGGCCTGGGGTCGACTCTAGGTCTCGGATTTATTCAACTGGACAGCCTGTTCCATCGTACATTCGGGTTGAGAACGTTGGACAACTTCCAAAAGTCCTTAACCTGGCAATGCTACAGAGGTGCCTTGCCCGTTTGGGATAAGCTCGCAAGACATGGTAAACGTCAGTCGCCGACCTGTCCAAGTTGCGTGGGGGACAGGGAAACCGTCCTTCACGCTATTGTTCAGTGTCCGGAGATAACTGAAATGAAGGAAGAGTACAGCTGTCGACTGAGTCAATTATAAAAATTGACCCACCAGGAGTTCTAACGAACGAAGGTAAGAATTGTTTTCTCACGGTTGTAGCAATAGCAAAAGAGGCAGTATGGAAGACTAGGATAAAAGGAATTAAGACAGGCAACTTTATCTCTGGCCACAATTTACGATCTTTTTTTTCTTTTCATTTGAAAAGGAAACTGTGACTGGAGAAGAGGTGTCTGTCGGAGTGTACGTTCCAAAAGAGATGGAAGCATGTTGCACGAGTGTTGTGCGTGCAAGGAACCGTGTGAATAGACGAAAAAAAGGGGGGAAAAAGGTATCAGCGGTAGATCGGGGCTTGTGGGGTCGGAGCGTAACCTGATCATCGCTTCATTTGTATTGTTTTTGTATTGTGTATTCCATTCGGTAAAATCATATCGATTCACTGATCCCATCAGTTGTACTGTCCATATCTATGTTTGGCAATAAAGAAATTCGTATTTCGTCTGTCGTTACGTTCCGAGTTCAAATTCCGCTGAGGTCGACTTTGCCTTTCATCCTTTCGGGTTCGATAAATTAAGTACCAGTTACGCACTTAATCCGTTTGTCTGTCCTTGTTTGTCCTCTCTGTGTTTAGCCCCTTGTGGGTAGTAAAGAAATAGATAAGGATGCCGCTGCATCCGGCAGTGGAGAAACAGTAGGTTTGTGGAAGTAGGGTGTTTAGAGGTATCGATGGGTGATAGTCACATGACATTTGACGTCAGAGTCAGCTATAACAACCAATCTATTAGTCGATAGGAGAGTTTAGCACGCTCACACGCGCGCACGTGCGCACGTAAACATAAGCACATTAATACAAATAGATACTGTACATATATTTATGCTCACACACACACACACACATACATACATACACACACACACATACATGCATACACACCTGTGCACACACGTATACATGCACATATATACGCACTTATGCAAGTAGACATACGCCCACACGCATACGCATAATTATATATATCTTCACACGCATACAGGCACACACACGCATGCACATATATACATGCACACATGCAGGCGCACACACACACACACATACACATATACACACACTTAAGCAAGTAGACATATATACGCCACACGCATACGCATAATTATATATATCTTCACACGCATACAGGCACACACACGCATGCACATATATACATGCACACATGCAGGCGCACACACACACACACATACACATATACACACACTTAAGCAAGTAGACATATATACGCCCACACGCATACGCAAATCATATATATTCACACACATACACATACGCACACACACATATAGATACACACACATAGATACATGCACGCGCGCACACACATACACACACAAACGAACACATACGTACATATGCACATATACACACACTTTTGCAAGTAGACATATATATACGCCCGCACCCATACGAGCAAGTATATATATTCACATGCACATACGCACACACACACATATACAAGCACACACACACGCGCGCACACACACACACATACATTCACGCACATGCACTTATATAAGCAAACGCATATATACACTGATCCATACACAATTTTATACACAAGCATACATAACACGTTGCACCTGCTGACGTAACTGACTTTCTGCCTCCATACCCCGCACCACGAACCCCACAAACGACATAAGCTTATATGTGTTGGTTTCAAATTTTGGCACAAGGCCAGCAATTTCAGGGGAGGATGCTTAATCGACTACATCGACTGCAGTTCTCAATTGGTACTTATTTTATTGACTCCGAAATTATGAAAGGCAACGTCAACCTCGACGGAATTTGAACTCAGAACGTAAAGACGGACGAAATGCCGCTAAGCATTTTAGCCGGCATGCTAACGATTCTACCAGCTCACTGCTTGAGCTTACATATATTGCATGTACACTTTGTCTCGTTGTCTATGATGCATAATTACACACTCACACACACACACACGCTCATACACACACGCGCGCGCTCACACACACAGATAGATAGACAGACAGACAGACAGACATACAGACAGATAGATAGATAGATAGATAGATAGATAGATAGATAGATAGATAGATAGATAGATAGATAGATAGATAGATAGATATGCTATATTGTCTAGCAGTGTGTTCCTGATTACGGCAGGTAACCTATCAGACTGCTACCGAAGGTTTCGCGCTTTCTATTGCTCTTGGCAATAATTGTCATCATTGCCAAGGGCCAATAGTCGGTAAACCATGGATAACACTTTGGCAGGTTATACGCCATAATAAGGAATACATTAGTGGACAATATTAAAATGTAACCGCTCAATTTATCTTTAGAATATGTTTTTATTCTGAGTAATAGACAACTAACCAATGATATATATATTACAGAGGTTCAGGTGCGGCTTGGGTTGTAAGAAGCTTACTTTACAATCACATGATTCCAGGTTCAATTTTACTATGTAGTGCCTTGGGCAAATGTCTTCTGCTATAGCACCGGGACGAGTAAAGCCTTGTGGATTTGGTAGGTGAAAACTGAAAGAACATCGTATGGATGTGTGTGTGCGCGTACGTGTGTGTGTGCGTGCGTGCGTGTTGACTTGTTTCAATCATTGTACTGTGACCATGCTGGCGAACCGCTAAGTGAGATGAAGTCGACAAAATCGCCACTGGTACTTATTTTTAGTCTGTTTCATATAATATTGAAATCTTTCTACGGAACCGCTAAGTTACGCGCTTGTAAACAAACCAACGCCGGTTGTCAAAGAGGAAACAGCAACAAAAGTCAATTAGACGTACACAATGAAAATATTAGATGGACGCTCAGTGAAAGTTTTAGATGCGAAAATAGGATTTGAAATGACGTTTCGAGCTTGGCTCTTGGTCGGAAAGAGGAAAAAGTGCAGAGAAGAGAAGAGGAAAAGGCGAAAGAAGCAGATAGGGCGGTGAAAAGTACGTGTGTCGTTACATGATTATATGTAAAGATAGATAGATAGATAGATAGATAGATAGATAGATAGATAGATAGATAGATAGATAGATAGATAGATAGATAGATAGATAGATAGATAGATTATACTATTCTTTCACTTGTTTCTGTCCTTTGACTGTGGTCATGCAGGAGCACTGCCTTGAAAGTTTTTGTCGAACAAATCGGCCCCAGGACTCGTTTCTTTTTTTAAGCCTAGCACTTATGCTATCGGTCTCTTTCGCCGAACCGCAAAGTTACGGGGACGTAAACATAGCAACACTGGTTGTCAAGCGGTGATGGGGGTACAAACACAAACACAGACACACGCACGCATGTACACAAACACACACACACAATATGACAGGCTTCTTTCAGTTTCCCTCTGCCAAATCCCTTCACAAGTCGGCCTGAGGCTATAGTAGAAAATAACCAGGATGTCACGCAGTGGGACTGAACCCGGAACCACGTGACTGGGAAGCAAGCTTCTCACCACACAACCACGCTTGCGCCTATGTATATACATGCACATATATATATATATATATATATATATATATATATATATATAATATATATATATATAATATATATATATATATATATATATATATATATTATATATATATATATTGTATTGTATTGGCATCCTTTCAGTCTCGGGAGACAATGGAGATATATATATATATATATATGCATAATTATATATATTATACATATGTACATACATACATACATACATGCATGTATACATACATACATACATACATACATACATGTTTGCATGCATACGTACGTACATACATACAAAAATGCTCTGTTGTTGATGTTGAAATTCCAATGGAGGAACCTTGGATCTAGGTTTAAAAACCGGCTGTTTCTCTATTGGTAAGAAATCTTAAAATAAATTGAATAATAACACACATACATACATACATGTGTGTGTGTGTGTGTGTGTGTGTGTGTGTATTATGTATATGGCTGTACGCACATTAATATATATTCAAACTACACCACACTATGCACAACGGTATAAATCACTCTACACTACACCATGCTACATCAGAAGCAATGTACGCCCCCACCAACCAACACTACCCACACCACCACCATTACGTAGTATCCTATCGGTGGCTTTACTAATGCCAGTAATTTCAGTCGAATCTATAAATGTAGGAGATATATAATGAGGAGAGGAGGGAGGGCAATACCTGTATCTCCCCCTCTCCTCGTCTCGCTATTTGATATTTACCTATCTCTTTCTCTCACTATCTCCCATCTGCAGAGTAGTGAGACTGATATAGTTAATACCCAGCCAATCTGAACATCTGATTGGAGGGAAGGAGAGAGAGAGAGGGAGAGAGAGAGAGAGAGAGAGAGAGAGAGAGAGAGAACCAGGGTGGAGACATATCTGATTTGGTCGGAAACCACTCTGTCTCCATAAAGTGTTGACCACAACAGATGGGAATGGCAAATCTGGATTGGCCAGTGTTGAATGTACGCCGTCGAAGAGGTGCCCTCATCATCATCATCACTATCATCATCTCCGTCGCCATCATCATCTGATGATCGCAATAGGGACAAATCATTAAGCAGTTCATTTCGCAGCCATAAGGTCTCGGGTTCGATCCCTCTCTGTGGAATCTTGGGCATATGTCAGTTTCTATGGCGGCTGGCTGACCAAAACCTTGAGTATAAAAATGGATGAACAAGTTGTATAGAATCCATTTGGGTGGATTGCACGTGTAATTCAAACGGTACAGATTTGTCACACACTGCGTCGAGTTGTGTGAGGAGATTTACGTTCAGAAGACACGCATCAAACCTGGGATGACGTCATTACTCGAAAATCTGTGATGTGTTTCTTGTAATTTGATTGGACGGATTTTTGCTGATGTCACTACTCAATTTCAAAGATCCTGTTTGTTTACGAGCGTTTGTTGTCTTCTGCTAGTTTCAGTCATTGAACTACGGCCATGCTAGGGCACCACCACGAAGCGTTTTAGTTGAATAAATCGATCCCAGTACTTATGTTTTATTTTGTTTTTTTTAAGTCTTTCACTTATTCTGTCGGTTTGCTTTGCCGAACTACTAAGTTACGGGGACATGAACAAACCAACGGTAGTTGTCAGTTGGTGAGGAGGAAAGGGGCATACATATACAAACGCACACACACACACACACACACACACACACACACGATGGATTTTCAACGGCTGTGATAGAAGACATTTGCTCAAGGTGCTGCATGGTGGAACAAAACTCGAAACAATGTGGTCGCAAAGCGTGCTTCTTAACTACGTAGTCGTGCAAAGAAAGAAGTCGGGTTTCAACCGAGATAGAGGCCGCCTACATTTCCATGAATCTTAGGCTGTTAGAAGTAGACGATAGTTCAATGGATCCGACCAATTACTCGTCTCTCATCCTGTAGAAAATATTGATTATTAAAGAAGTGCAGCAGGTGAACTGACGAGATGGGTGAATGAGAGGAAACCACCAGAGGGCACTGCTGATGGGAATGCAAAAAACGCTGAATTATGAATTATATCTTTATTTAAAGTCGTATGGGGTTGACGTGACGGGGGATTTGACTGCTATTTTTAGCAGGTGGTGCAACCATTCAGAAGCTTCCCAGTTCTATCGTCAGCGAGTGGTGGTAGAAAGGGTATATATATGGAGGTGTTCAATGTTGTAAGGTTCGATATTAGAGCATTGGTGGTGTTAATAGTGGTATTCAGGGTAATGGTGGTAGTGATGATGATGATGATGATGATGATGATGGGGATGATGGGGAGGAGGAGGAGGAGGAGGAATACGAAGACAACGATGACGACGACGATACTGTGCTGCTGCTGCTGCTGCTGCAACCGCTTCTACTACTACTATGGCTGCTTCTACTACTGCTGCTACTGATGATGATGATGACGACGACGACTACAATCATGATGATGGTTATGACGATGACAATGACGACGACGTTGATGATAACGGTGATGACAACGACGATGATAACGATGAGGAGGGGATGTGGGGAAGGGGGATGTGGGGGAGGAGGGTGTGAGGGAGGATGAGGGTGTGTGGGGGAGAAGGGGAGGTGAAGCAGAGAAGGCGGAACAGGAGGAACAGGAGCATGGTAGGGATGGTGTCAACTAGGTTACGTGGTGATGACAAGAAAATAAATGGATCTTCACCATTTTCGACGATGAAGGCCGCGTTGCTCGATCAAATGAACTACTCTCTCATTGAATTACCATGTCAAGTGGCTGAGTATTCCTAAGACACATGTTTTCTTATTGTAATTCTCTGGCGGAATTATTATGATGCAGTGGTGTGCATCATTGCTGTAACTTTTGCATTGCAAGTTCAACCAATCTGGCGGGATTCCACACAGTTTCCGTCACCCCAATTCCATTCCTAAGAGTTAAATCGACTCGAAAATGTGACTTACCCTCGTTGCACTATGCAGTGGTCTAGGGATTACAAAGCGAATTTCAACATTCGACCGGAACAGATGTATTAAATCCATACAAAAGCAGGCGCAGGCATGGCTGTGTGGTTAAGAAACTCGCTTTGCAACTAAGTGGCTTTGAGTTCGGTCCCACTCCGCGGCACCTTGGGCGAGTGTCTTCTAGTATGGCCCCAGGTCGACCATTGCCTTAGGAATAAATGTGGTAGACGGAAACTGTATAGAAGTCAATTGTGTTTGTGTGTGTGTGTATATTTGAGAGAGAGAGAGAGAGTATATGTTTGTTCCCATTACAACTTAACAACCAATGTTGACACGCTTACGTCCTCGTAACATAGCGGTTCAGCAAAAGAAAAACGATAAAGTAGGTACCAAGATACCAGGCTTAAGAATAAGTCTTCGATCGATTTATTTGATTATTATACTTTTTTTATTCTTTTACTCGTTTCAGTCATTTTGACTGTGGCCATGCCGGAACACCGCCTTTGGTCGAGCAAATCGACTCCAGGACTTATTCTTTGTAAGCCTAGTACTTATTCTATCGGTCTCTTTTGCCGAACGGGGACGTAAACATACCAGCATCGGTTGTCAAGCGATGTTGGGGGGACAAACATAGACATACAAACTTATACACACACATACATATATATATATGTGTGTGTGTGTGTGTGTATGTGTGTATATATATATATATATATATATATATATATATATATATATATATATATACATATATATATATACGACGGGCTTCTTTCAGTTTCCGTCTACCAATCCACTCACGAGGCTTTGGTTGGCCCGATGCTATAGTAGAATACATTTGCCCAAGTTGCTACGCAGTGGGACTGAACCCGGAACCATGTGGTTGGTAAGCAAGCTACTTACCACACAGCCACTCCTACGCCTATTATTTCCAAAAAGATTACGTTAAAATTTTCTTTTGTTTTTTTTCCTATTTTATTCATTTGCTGTCCAAAACTGGTCATATCAGGAAAATCTACTTTCATGTTGCAGCAGATATTACTACTGCTGCAGTTGCTGTTGCTGCTGCTGCTGCTGTAGATGAATGGCCGTTAACATTACATTCATTCATGTTGCTGTTTCAGTTATCGTTTATTTTATTGCAGTTACTGCAACGCAACTCTTGTGTGCAATTGCTGCAATTGTTATCCAGTCCGACGTTGTCGAAATTGTTTTACACCACCGCTGCCGTTACTGCAGTGTGCTGCCGCTGATGTTGCAACAGTTGTATGTATAAGACTGTTGCAGTCGTATGCAGCTGTTGCGCGCAGTTATGAACCACATACGACATAGGGTACAGCTGCAAAAGTTCGTGCTACTGTTGTTGCAATATCTGGATGCTGCTGGTGACGATGATGCAACTGATGGGTGCTGCTGATGAAGATAATGCAACAGTTACGTGCTGCTGGTGACGATGATGCAACGGCTGGGTGCTGCTGCTGAAGATAATGCGACTGGTGTGCGCTGCTGATGACGGTGCAACTGGTGTGAGCTGCTGCAACAGTTGGGTGTTGCTGCTGAAGCTCCTTGTGCTGCAGCTCCTTGTGCAACTGATGCTGTAGTTATGCACTGTTGTTGCAATTGGTTTCTCGTATAACTGCAGCTGTTTATTCACCGTTGCTGCAACTTTTGTCCTCTGCTATTAATTGTCAGATTAGTTACGTCATTACTACTGTGTCTTCGCTTTCATTAATGCTGCTGTTGCTGTTGTTGCTGCCGTTGTTTTCCCTTGCTGCAGATGCTGCAAATACCGCCACGATTACATCTGCTGCTGCTGCATCTGTTATTGCAGCTTCTGCTGCTGTAGCTGTTCTTCCTTCCTTTTCGCTAATATTTCAGGTTTTGCGGTTGTTGACCTTACAACTCATTCTCCTGTTAGTTGTGGTGGTGGTGGTCGTCGTCGTCGTCGTCGTCGTCTTCGTGCTACAGCTGCTGCTGCTGCTGCTGCTGCTGCTACTACTACTACTACTACTACTACTACTACTACTACTACTACTACTACTACTACGACTACTACCAATGCTGCAGCCGCTATTGTTGTTGCTACTACTTCTGCTATCAATGTTGTTGTTACTGCTGCTGTTGCTGCTGCTGCTCATATTTGTTACTACTGCCGCTATCGATATTAGCTCTGCTGCTGCTGCTGCTGCTGCTGCTGCCGCCGTTATTATTGTGATTCTTGGTATTATTATTGATGACGATGATGATGATGATGATGATGATAGTGCTAATGCTAGCACCCGCACCAATACTACTACTACTACTACTGATGTGTCTGCTTCTGTTGTCGATGATGATGATGCATATGTAATTCTTTACGTCGTTACGGCGGTCGCTGTGGTTTTCCCAGTTGTTGTTGTTGTTGCCGTTGTTGTTGTTCTTTAGCTCCGTAGCAATCCTAAACGGACATGGCTTATTCCAGTCATGACCATCTCGACAGTTTGTTTTAAGTGTTGCCAGGCTGCATTATCTTTGCCCTTTCCGTTCCTCTCTTTATCTCTCCTTCTCTCTTTCACTTGTTTCAGTCATTTTATTGCGGCCATGCTGGAGCACCGCCTTTTAGTCGAGCAAATCGACCCCCAGGACTTATTCTTTGTAAGCCTAGTACTTATTCTATCGGTGTCTTTTGCCGAACCGCTAAGTTACGGGGACGTAAACACACCAGCATCGGTTGTCAAGCGATGTTGGGGGAACAAACACAGACACACAAACATATATACACACACACACACACATATATATATATATATATATATATATATATATATATATATATATATATATATATAATATATACGATGGGCTTCTTTCAGTTTCCGTCTACCAAATCTACTCACAAGGCTTTGGTCGGCCCGAGGCTATAGTAGAAGACACTTGCCCAAGGTGCCACACAGTGGGACTGAACCCGGAACAATGTGGTTGGTAAGCAAGCTACTTACCACACAGCCACTCCTGTTCCTTTGATTTCTTTGTCGCATTTATTTTTTTGTCTTAAGTGGTACGATGCAATCCGAAGGAGATTTGGCTACTGCTTCTAGCACATAGAGCGTCTGCCTGTTAGTGGCACCACTTTGGCTCATATGATGGTGATGACGACGATACTGGTGCCATTGATGATGAAGATGACGACGTTGATGATGGCGTGATGGCGATGATGACGATGATAATGATGACAACGACCACGATCACGATGACGATGATGCTGATGAAGATGCTGACCGCGACGACGACGATGATGGTGAATATGATGATGATGAAGCAGACGATGAGAAGGAAGATGAAGTGGACGGCGATGACGATGGTGCTCCGCTGCTGCTGCTGCTGCTCATGATGATGATGGTGATGGTGGTGGTGATGATGATGATGATGATGATGATGATGATGATGATGATGATGATGATGATGATGATAATGATGTCGTGTATACAAATGTCAGCGGTTGTTGTTAGGATCGCTGTCATCACTTACAGTTTTTGTTATTATTATTCTGCAGACAAAGATTGCGAGCTGGTAGAACCGTTAGCACGCCGGGCGAAATGCTTAGCGGCATTTCGTCTGCCGTTACGTTCTGAGTTCAAATTCCGCCGAGGTCGACTTTGCCTTTCATCCTTTCGGGTCGATAAATTAAGTACCAGTTACGCACTGGTGTCGATGTAATCGACTTAATCCGTTTGTCTGTCCTTGTTTGTCCCTTCTGTGTTTAGCCCCTTGTGGGTAGTAAAGAAATAGGTATTTCGTCTGCCGTTACGTTCTGAGTTCAAATTCCGCTGAGATCGACTTTGCTTTTCATCTTTTCGGGGTCGCAAATAAGTACCAGTTACATACTGGGGTCGATGGAATCGACTTAATCCTTTCCCCAAAATCTGAGGCCTTGTGTTTCCTTCCAGTAGAAAGGATTATTCTGCAGACATCGTTGTTGTTGACGTTTTGCAGGAGTGGCTGTGTGGTAAGTAGCTTGCTTACGAACCACATAGTTCCAGGTTCAGTCCTATTGTGTGGCACCTTGGGCAAGTGTCTTCTACTATAGCCTCGGGCCGACCAAAGCCTTGTGAGTGGATTTTGTAGACGGAAATTGAAAAAAGCCCGTCGTATATATATGTATATATATATATATATATATATATATATATATATATATATGTGTGTGTGTGTGTCTGTTTGTCCCTCCAACATCGCTTGACAACCGATGCTGGTGTGTTTACGCTCCCGTAACTTAGCGGTTCAGCAAAAGAAACCGATAGAATAAGTACTAAGCTTACAAAGAATAAGTCCTGGGGTCGATTTGCTCGACTAAAGGCGGTGCTCCAGCATGGCTGCAGTCAAATGACTGAAACAAGTAAAAGAGTATTGTTGTTGTTTTTGCTGTTGTCAGTATTCTTATTTATTGTTGTTGCTCTCGTTGTTTAGACACTAATCTAGGTACATTACTTCACAGACCCTGGAGGGATAAAACGCAAATTTGACATCGGCGAGATTTGAACTTAAAACATAAAGAGCCAGAAGAAATATGGATTTCAAATTTTGGCTCAAGGCCAGCAATTTTAGGGGGGAGCAGTCGATTAGGTCGACTCCAATATTTAACTGGTACTTATTTTATCAACCACGAAAGGATGCAAGGCAAAGTCGACCTCGACGGAATAAGAACTCAGACGGACGAAATGCCGCCAAGCATTTGGTCGGCGTGCTAATAATTCTGCCAGCTCGCCACCTTTGCCAGAAAAAATATTGCAAGGCATTTTTGTCTAAAGAATGGAGGTGTGTGACTTAGTGGTTAGGGTGTTACACTCGTGGTCGCGAGATTTTAGTTTCGATTCCTGGACTAGTCAATGCAAACACCGGTTTTGAGCAAAACCCTTCATTTCACGTTGCACCAGTCCTCTCAGCCGGCAAAAATAAGTAATCCAACGACGGACCGGAGTTCCGTCCAGGTGGGAATTATATACATCATAAAAACCGGGAAACCAGCCCTATGAGTCTCGTATATGACTTGAGAAGGGGTTATAGACTATATTTTGTCCGACGCGCTTATGATTCCGCCAGCCCACCACCCTTAATAATTGCATTTAACATAGGCACAAGGCCAGAAATTCGGTGATAAGGGGAGGAGGAGTTAGTCAATAACATCACACCACTGTCCCCACTCTACCCTCTCCTCCCCACCCCAGTACTTGACCTGTAATTTATCTTAATTAACTCCAAAAACATGAAGTGTAAAATCCACCTCGGCAAGCTTCGAACCCTGAACGTAACCGCCCAAGGCCAGTTGCGTAGCTGAATTGTAGGAGAAGGAGTGGTCTACCTCCGACAACGCTTTTCCGGGGGTGTCACTTTTGGGTCTGCTGTATATGCCTGTATAGACCGGCGGGTTCGGTGAGGCAAAAAACTTAAGGGCTGCCCCGGGCGTGACATGCCCTAGGCCCAAGGCCGATTTCGCAAATCCTCGCTAAATTGCTGTGTCTGCTGTTGTTATTGTTGTTGTTATGGTATGGTTGTTGTCAATGTTTAACCCTAGGTTCACTCTCAATGAGTAGACCTTCGACTAAAGGCATCTATCTCGCCCTCTTAAGAGATTCTGGTTAGACTACATTATCTATTGGATCATTCAAGTTAAAAGATTCGTACAACCGTCATAGCATCGGTACAAAAATTCCCTGCGGTTTTTAATTACAGCACATTACGCTCACATTTGTGGAGGCGCGTGGCTTAGTGGTTAGGATGTCAGCATCATGATCGCAAGATTGTGGTTTCGATTCCTGGACCGGGCAACGCGCTGTGTTCTTGTGCAAAACGCTTCATTTCACGTTGCTCCAGACCACTCAGCTGGTAAAAATGAGTAACACTGCGATGGACTGGCGTCCCATCCAGCATGGAAACACATACGCCATGGAAACCAGGCCCATGGGCCTGACTAGGCTTTAAAAGGGCGCATTTATATATTTTATTACTTTCATATTACTGTCTGGGGCCCTTAGGGGTCGTCTGAACTCCTTTGGAACCAGGACAATTCTCAGAATGACGGGTTGCCATTGGTCGGATTTCGTATCCAAATGAGCACTCTGCACAGAAACTGAGATGCGTCCTGTTACTTGCATGATTTGAGAGCACCAGCTCTGACAGTCTGACCATGTTGCTCGGTTTTTCAAGTTAGACTCTGCTTATCTAAAGATGCGTTTGGGTTGATGGCTCGTGTTGGTTGACCACATACCACGTGGTCACGGCAGATGAGGAGATAACTCGCGGAAATGGGTAATGACTGGGACTGGCCAGAAGGACCTGGGAAGATACTGACAAACGGTAAATACAGAAGCGCTGCAATGGTGCAGGCACCCCCATATCTGACCTAATATTACGTACAGAGTTCAAATCGCGCTGATTCCAATCTTGCTTTTTCATCCCTCCGAGATAACTAAAGTATCGGTTACATATTGTGATTGATTTAATCGGCTAAACTCCTCCTCACAACATTTCTGGACTTGTGGTTATATTGGAAAAAATTATTTAACACAATCAGGAAGCAACATGAGAGGAATTAAGCTGCTCTTTCTAGCAGGTCCAGCGACAGCGTTGAGGTTAACGTGTGTTGCTGTTGTTGCTGCTGATGTTATTGCCGAAGATGATGATGGTGATGTGCGTGCGCGTCAGCTGAGGAAGAGATTACCGCTATCATTAACGACAATTAAACTATAAGCAATAAGGTGCGGGTGGTGATGGTGGTGGTGGCGACGGCGGCGGTGACGCTGGGAGGGTGATGGAGGCGGCGGCAGTGGTGGTGGTGGTGGTGGTGGTGGTGGTGGTGGTGGTGGTGGTGGTTATGACTATGATGATGAGTATTTTGCTGATGATAATGATGATGATGATGATGATGATGATCATCATCATCATCAAGTTGACAACGATTGTTGTTGTTGTTGTTATAGTTGTGGTTGCTACGGATGATTGTACATCTGCCTGTTGCGGCAGCTGCTGTGTGTGTGTGCGTGCACAAGTTTTATGTAGGTATACGTTTAAAGAAAGTACGACCGAACAAACATGGTTGTATGTCACTACATATATATGTGTGTGTGTGTGTGTGTGTGTGTGTGTGTGTGTATTCATAGATAGATAGATAGATAGATAGATAGATAGATAGATAGATAGATAGATAGATAGATAGATAGATAGATAGATAGATAGATAGATAGATGGACTGATGGATGTTAGGGCTAGTCATTGATCCAATTATATAACCGTTATTATGCATTAATACGTTTGTCAATAATTCTTAATGATTGTGTGAGTGTACGTTTGTAGGTGAGCGTGTGTATATATATATTATATGTAGGGGTTCATATGTATGTATATAAGTGTGTGTGTCTATATATATATATATATTCACACACACATAAATGTATGTATGTATACGTGTATACATACATACATATAGAAAGAGACGCACACACATACATGTAAGTATACATAGATATATTAACATACCCATATATACGGATATAAATAAATGTGCATGTTCTGTGTGTGTGTGTGTGTGTGTGTGTGTGTGTATGTGTGTGTGTGTGTGTGTGTGTGTGTGTGTGCGTGCGGATGTGTATGTGTGTGTTTGACATATATATACACACATGCTTATCTTTTCATCAAGGCATATATTAAAAGTAAAGTTCGGCCTACAATCACTTACGAGAAAGTATGGCCCAGTGACACGTATCAATCCTTTCAGTTAGTCCTGTTAGGTACCCGTGCACACACAAACACATACAGACTCCCTCCCTTACCCTCCCTCCCTCCGCCCCCCATCCTTCCATCACCTTTCACCCAGAGATATATTGGGGTGTGCTAACAGCCTGAGTACCAGGGTGGTGGCCTTTTGCAGTTGAGTAGACTGGAGCAACGTGAAATGTAATGCTTTCGTCAGGGATAAAAACATACCATCGACCAGGGAAATGAACCTACAATCTGATAGTCATAAACTGAACACCTAAACCACTGAGCCGTATGTATGTATGTATGTATGTATGTATGTATGTATGTATGTATGTATGTATGTATGTATGTATGTATTATGTATGTATACATATATATATATATATATATATATATATATATATATATATATGATGTATGTATGTATGTATGTATGTATGTATGTATGTATGTATGTATGTATATGTATATATAGGGTGAGTACATGTGTGTACGTGCGCCACTATAGGTATATATTAATATTAAAAAATGGAACAAAAATGCAATAGAAGACAATAATGCATTCGGACAGATAGACGATACAAAGGCGGACAGGAGAAACAAAAATTAGAGGCACAGCGAAAAGAAGACGGGTTATTCGTGGCCTTCTTTCCTCAGTCAAGTTACCAGATGCCCTTACAGTTTCGGACAGTTACACTTGAGGCAGTTCGATTTGGTTGCCCCACAAAAAGTCTAAGCTAAGATCATTAGATTTTTTGTAAGAAAGCTAGCGAATGCGTACAACAACAAAGATAACAAAGACAAAATACGGATAACATGGTACACAATTACAAATACACACACACACACACACACACACACACACACACACACACATATATATATATAAATATATATATATATATATAGATAGATAGATAGATAGATAGATAGATAGATAGATAGATAGATAGATAGATAGATAGATAGATAGATAGATGTGTGTATTTTCCCTTCTTAACAATTAACACGGAAAATATATATAAATATTTACCAGGGTAGCAAAAAGTCACACAAGTAAAAAAGTTGTAACTTCTTGTTTTTAAAGGTAGAAACTTCGGGTTTACATGAAATATTTTGTATAATATATATAAATAAATAAATGGAGTTAAACGCAGGTATTATTCAAATTCTTTACTTCCGACACATGTTTCGAAAATATCAATGGTATTATTCCAAAGGAATAAAATGGTGTAAAACAATGTAATCTTCTCTACAAGGAAATGAAGAAATGAAACTCGTCAATAAGACATTTTAACAGAAAATGATGGATACATACACACACCACGCACACACCGAATGATGATGACTCATTACAGTCTATCAGAAAGATAGCAATAATGCTATATATTTTAAGAGACTGTCTTTTTAGTGCCTCATTCTTTCAATTTATTTAAATTAACACTAAACTTGATCACGGCTCTTATTAATTTCCGATCAGTTAGACATATCAAAATATAGCATACGAGGTCATGTATCCATTCATTAACGATATATTTGTGACTGTGCGTGTTTGTATGTAAGGAACCGGTCATTCAGTCAGTCATTGCTAAGTGTTTCATGCTCAACAGAATCATTCTGGAGCTAACAATGTATTTTCTTCAACTCTGGTTTCTAATCAAAGTCTCGCTCTGCCAGACATTCTCTCGATCTCTTTAATGTATATCTTGTCTTCTCTTGCTGGTCAATCCTTTCCTACTTGGATTTGCTCCAAAGGCCTCTATTCGTTTATTCTTTTATGTATTCCAGCCCAAAGATTGTGGCCTTACTGGGGCACCTCCATTGAATAATGACAGGTTCTGGGGAAGATCAAACTCACGACCTGCTGCGAGGTTCACAATTTTTAAATATCTTAAATTTTGACTGACTATGAGGTGTGTCTTTGTAAATGGATGCCTCCTTTCTTTCTCAGCCCTAATGATTTCGGTAAAGCATTCGATTGTATAAACAGGAAAGGGATTTGAGGGTTCTTCGGCCATGACGGAAAACCCCTAGCATTTGTGTAATATTGTCCGTTTTTTCCGTCCTTATTTTTGTATACATTCGCTGCTTTTCTTCCAAGGAATCTAATGCTCTTAGCTTAGTTTTTCCTTGGGGCTGGTCAGATTGGAGCAATCTCAAGAATAATCAGCCGAAATTGCGAGGATAACCTGGTGCTTGACTGAAGAAAGAAAACTTCTTTGTTTTCTTTGTATCGTCTATCTGGATGTCTTGTTGTCCCTTTTTGTATAACCTAGCTGTCCGGATGATTTGCGTTCTTGTCCCATTTTGTATTATATATATATATATATATATATATATTATATATATATATATATATATTATATATATATATAGCGGCGTACGTACTCTTGTTCTCTCTCTTCTATATATATATTTTGATTTTTTTTTTTTTATTTTTCCAGTTTCAGCTAATGAGCTGTGGCCATGCTGGGCACCGCCATTTGATATATATATATATATATATATATATATATATATATAAGTGTTTCCACTAAAAGTGGACAATGCGTACTCCTTACCCAATTTGAAAGATTTCCATTAAGCACCATTTATCCGAGCTCAAACATTTGGGTATTTGTAGAGGATTTCACGGTAGCCAGAAGTTGCCCATTATTCACAAAATCCTACAGAACGCTTTACAGCATGTCTCGTGGTACGCGATCAAGCGCTTTTTTTTTGGAAGCGGTGGGGGGGTTGACATATGCAACCGTTGTGGAAGTAGAGTGTCACAATCGGTGGGTGTAGAATTGATTGGCTGATACTTGCAGACAATTGATTCTATTGGCTGATATTTTCAGACAATATGGCGTCTGCAAGTATCAGCCGACAGACCGATAGACACACATATTTACACTTATATACAGATATAAACACACACATTTGTGTGTGTGTGTGTTGTGTGTGTGTGGTTTTAAATAGGGAAAGATACCACAAAACATTGCAAAGCTGATACCCTGGAAACCGGATCCAGGTCAGTTACATATGATTTTTTTACCTATTCCCAAAAGAAAACCTTTTAGCCGTAAAACATATACAAAAATGTATACGCTAAAACATTTTTTCTATACAAAAGACTCGACGCAACATGTGACACCCCCATTTTCCCTTCCTTCATTTCTTCCTTCCATCCTTCTCACGTTATGTATGTTTATATATATTATATATGTCAAACTCACCTTAAAAATACGTATACCAATACATTTTCAGTTGAACTATAATACGAAAACGTTTCTGAATATTTTTATTTTTCATACATATAAACGCATAGAATACAACTATTCTCTACTTATATTTAAAAATTTAATTTGTTTTAATTGCACAGAAAATATATATGAATGCAAATCAAAATGTTTATGCATTTTCAACCTTTACTCAGTATCCCCCCCCACACACACACACACAGCGACCTCTATGATTATTATACAATGAGGTATTATATTTCTGGAGGTTAATTTATTTTTATTTTCAAAAAGGAACAAGCTACTTCATAATCTTTGAATTAGTTTATCAGTGCCAAATCCACTCACAAGGCTTTGATTGGCCGAGGCTATAGTAGAAGGTACTTGCCCACGGTGTCACGAATTGATTGGAAAGCAAGACTCTTACCACACAGCCACGCCCGCGCCAAGTTATCATGATTGGAAACATGAAAAAGATCCATCAAACAAACTTTTCCTACAGCAAGAAACAGATTTGAATTATACTGTAGTGATGTCTATGTGAAGAGAATATGACATTTGCAGTTCTTTTGATCTTCAGGAATCAACATTAGTGTCTAAAACTGCTCTTGAACTAATACAATAATATCTTTACATTAGTTGTTGAATAATACAATTTTTAGTTTCAATGGATCGGTTCCCGCTAAACTGTTATGATGTTTAAAAAAATGAGCAGGGTAGGCGTAGGAGTGGCTGTGTGGTAAGTAGCTTGCTTACGAGCCACATGGTTCCGGGTTCAGTCCCACTGCGTGGAACCTTGGGCAAATGTCTTCTACTATAGCCTCGGGCCGACCAAAGGCTTGTGAGTAGATTTGGTAGACGGAAACTGAAAGAAGCCCGTCGTATATATGTATATATATATATATATATGTGTGTGTGTGTGTGTGTGTGTGTGTGTGTGTGTGTGTGTGTGTGTGTGTGTGTGTGTGTTTGTGTGTCTGTGTTTATCCCCCCAACATCGCTTGACAACGGATGGTGGTGTGTTTACGTCCCCGTAACTTAGCAGTTCGGCAAAAGAAATCCGATAGAGTAAGTACTAGGCTTACAAAGAATAAGGCCTGGGGTCGATTTGCTCGACGGTGTCAAAACAATCAGCTTTTTTATATACTCTGAAAAAGAGAAAGAGAAAACAACAGAAGACAAAAACAAAAGGGTTGCTTCCCAACTACATAGTTCCCGGGTTCAATCCCCACCTTCAGCAAGTGTCTTCAACTATAAGACACGGGCTGATCGAAGCCTTCAGAGTGGATTTCGTAGACGACAACTGAAAGAAACTTGTTTGTGTGCGTGCGTGCGTGCATGCGTGTTTGTGAGTGTGTATGTGGTGTGTGTGTATGTGTGTGTGTGTGTGTGTGTGTGTGTGTGTGTGTGTGTGTGTGTGTGTGTGTGTGTGTGTGTGTGTTTATTTGTCCCACCACCACCACCGCTTGACAAGCAATCAAGCGGTGTTTACGTCCACGTAACTTAGCGGTTCAGCAATAAAGAGACCGATAGACTAGTACCAGGTTAAAAAAAAAAATACTAGAATCGATTCGTTCGACTGAAATTCTTCAAGGCGGCACCCCAGTATGGCCGCAGTCTGATGACTTGAACAAATAATGGAATAAAAGTTTAAAAGTGTAAAAGTGTAAAAGAATAAAAGATCACTTCATACTATTATTCAAAACACAGCAATTGAAATTGGAGATCAAATGATTAAAGTGTTGTGACTGATGTAAAGTATTCCGTTTCTAGGTACTTTACGATACTTTAAAATGGAACTAGAAATAAAAGTAACTCAGAGCATATATCTTCTTGGTATTCATTATGTGAAAGATGTTGTTTCGGCTGCTTCTCAATACAACACGTGCTTCATCATACGAAACATTGGGTGTGTTGAGAGAAGCTGCCAGGAACTTTCCTAAAACGCTATCACACAACACACACACACACACACACCACACACACACACACACATACATATATATATATATATATATATATATATATATATATATATATATACGACGGGCTTCTTTCAGTTTCCGTCTACCAAATTCACTCACAAGTCTTTGGCCAGCCCAAGGTTATAGAAGACGCTTGCCCAAGGTGCCACACAGTGGGATTGAACCCGGAACTACTTACCACACAGCCACTCCTGCGCCTATATACATATATATACATCTATACACACACACACACATATCTTTTACCTTTAACTTGTTTCAGTCATTTGACTACAGCCTTGGAGGATTTAAGTCGAACGAATTTTTATTTTTTTGAAACCTGGTTCTTAACTTCAGTCGGTCGTTTTTACCGAACCGTCAAGTTACATGGGGGTAAACACACCAGCACCTGTTGTCAAACGCTAGTGAGGGACAATCACATACCCAAAGACAAACGCACATAGATATATATACGACAGCATTCTTTCAGTTTCCGTCTACTAAATTTACTCACAAGGTTTTGGTCGGTCCGAGGCTATTGTATGAGACACTTGCCCAGGGTGTCACTATTAGACTGAACCTGGAACCATGAGGTTAGGAAGCAAACTTCTTACCCCACACCCACGCTGCGCCTATGGCGCGATTCTACACTGTTTCCGTCTATCCGATTCACTCTTAAGGCACTGGTTGACTGGGGTTATAGCAGAACACACTTGTCCAAGGTGCCGCGCAGTGGGACTGAAACTGAAACGACATGGCCGCAAAGCGAGCTTCTTAACCACACAGCCATGCTTGTGTCTATATAGATATCATTCTTTTTTTCTTTATAATTAGAATGCTAACTTATTATGGTGCTCCAGCATGACTGCAGCCGCGTGGCTGAAACGAGTAAAAGAGTAATTACTTTCGTAATCCTCTCTATTAGTTTGATGTCTCTGTAGTCGTTCTTTTCTAGAGCTCTTCCTTCGTTCTTGTAACAGTTGATAATAATAAATGATGCTGCTACGCCAGTCACTGAGAATGACGACTCTTTGTTCTCTCTGGTTATCAGCGGTTAAAATAAATTAGACAGCTCAGTTTACATATTTAGCACTTTCTTGGCAATGTTGTGTGGTGGTAGTTATTACTTGGTTCCATTGTATACATGTTGCTGCTGCTAATGATGAGGTGTGGGACAATGCGTGTAATGATGTAATAACATAATACGAACGATTAATCAGGATTTCATTTACACCGCATAAGTCATATTTCCAGTTGATCAAGAATTATAGCACATCAAGTCAACACAGCTGTAACATGCGTGTTAAGCTGACTACAAAGGCTTGGTACGAGAGCCTCATTGAACATTACAGGCTGTACACATCGATTCATATCTGCCTGATATAACACATATCCAGGTTGACCATGGAGTCGTTAAAACGACTCTGTAATAGCAAGGGAATGTGTGAAGCAGGCCACAGTTTGATGATATTCTAGAAGGATCTAGAATTATTTATCACGTGAAAACCCGCCGCCGAGTGGCTAATAACTCGACCGTTCACGTAAACAAGGCTGTGCGATGTTGTGACTTGAACTCCTTAATGTGGTGACCCAGTTTCGTGATTGAACTTTGAATTACTCGCGTGTAAATAGGTTTGGCTGTATTGCTAAGTAGCTCGCTCTGGAATCACACGCTTCACAGATCTTTGAGTAAGTGTCTTCTTATTGCAGCGCTCGGACTTACCATTACCTTGCGAGTGAATTTAGTGAAACGGAAACCGTGTGGAAGCCCGCCTGTGTCTGTATCCATGTATCTTTATGTTTGTTTTTGTCAACCGACCCCCACTGTTTGACAACTGGTGCTGGTGGATCTTTTCGGTTTGAACGGCTGTTTTTTCTAGCGGTGTCATATGAAATTGTCACCCATAATTATGACCCTAGTATCGATCTATTGCATTTCAATCTGTTTTAGGGTTAGGGTTAGTTAGGGTTAGGGTTAGGGTTAGGGTTAAGGATGGGGGGAAGGGTATCTTTTTTCTTCACAAATGTAAATAATTCTTAAACGAGGGCATATTCATACGGCACAGAATGTTTTTTACCTCAATGGACGTCAGTGATTGGTTGAAATTGCAGAAATTGAAGAAAAAACAACAAATATCTTACAAACCATAGAATTTTCTCAATAAAGCCAAGAGAAAAATGTTTTATAAACACATTCTATCAGTACACGAAGTTTAAAATTTTTTTAGTTACCTAGAAATTATGTTAAAAACTGCCGTTCAAACCGAAAAGATCCGGTGCTGGTTTGTTTATGTCTCCGTAACATTTCAGTTTGGCAAAAGAGACCGACGAAATAAATACCAAGCTTTAAAAAGAAAAAAAACAACAACAACATAAAAAAAACGAGTACTGAGATCAATTTATTTGACTGTTACCCTTCAATGCAATGTCTCCCAATATGACCGCAGTCGAATGACAAACAAGTAAACGATAACAGATAGAAGATGTCGAACGTGTATTACAGTTTTTGCTCTTGCGACTTTTTTAAAGCTAGCATTGTATGTTATGACGATAGTAAACAATTTTGTCTGTACAATATGTGCTCGGACAGAAGAAAGAACAGTTATACATACTTTTCTGCTCTTTTTAGAGCCGTATATACAATACAAATTGTCTTTCTTTTTCTATCCTCACACATAGAGTATTGTCTAATTGTTTACAATCGCTGCCGCTGTAACACATAGCGTTATCTGCAAAAGCCCTACAGACATGGTCTACAGTACATCACAGCAACGAAACGAAACGTTGTTAACACACAAGTAATTTAATAGCACAGATACATTTGAATATAAAAGAATTTGATTGGTTGAACAGCTGCTTCAATATTCAGTCGTAAATTCGTCTGTAGAAGTTATAAGACTGACAGCGTACAACCGGACGGAAACTTAAGCTTAGTGTTAGTAAATGATTTCCCTCTAAGAACGTAATCAGTCACACTCTGATAATTTTTTTTCTGCGACTTTAGGTACTTGCATGGTTAGGTGGTTAAGATGTTCGCTTCTTTGCTACGTGGTTTCAAGTTCTGTCCTGCTGCGAGGCACCTTAGTGATACGGGATTTTCTTTTCTACTATAGCCTCAGGCCAACTTAAACCTTGTGAGAAGATTTTGATAAACAGAAACTAAGAAGTTTGCCTCCCAACCGCGTGGTTCTGGGTTCAGTCCCACTGTGTGACAGCTTGGGCAACTATCTTCTACTACAGACTGTGAGTGAATTTGTTAGACGGAAACTGAAGAGGCCCGTCACATGTGTGTGTATGTGTGTGTGTGTTGAGTGTTTACGCCCCGATAACTTAGCGGTTCGGAAAAAGAGCCGATAGAATAAGTATTAGACTAAAGAAATAAATCCTGGAGTCGATTTGTTCGACTAAAAGCCCTTTAAGGCGGTGCTCCAGCATCGCTGCAGTCAAACGTGTGTGTGTGTGTGTGTGTGTGTGTTGTGTGTGTGTGTGCGTGTGTAGTGAGAAGTTCGCTTCCCAAACACATGTTTCTGGGTCCAGTCTTACTGCGTGGTACCTTGGTCTTCTGCTATAGCTTCAAGCCAAACAAAGCCTTATGAGTTGATTTGGTAAACGGAAACTGGAAGAAGCCCGTCGTATATAAATATATATATATACACATATGTATGTATATATTTATCACGTGTCTGATTTTTTTTCACAGAAATGTGACATAATCGACGTTTTCAATTGCATCTTGTATGTATGTATGTATGTTATGTCAGGTCACTTTCGAGTGCTACTGGTAACATGTAACCCAGTACAACCTGTTGCATGGTCGGATCGTCGGCGACTAAACCGCAAAGCCACCAAGCTTGCTTGGTGAGGAGGGTGTTTATTGGACACCCCGCGGTATGAAAAATAAAACCCGTCAAAGGGCGGAGGAACTCTTGAGAGGCAACGGCCATCCAATAAATGTCTTAAGGTTGTATCATGCGCGGGGACATAGAAATAATCGGACTGAATACCCGATCGCGCAGTTAAACCATTGGTAATGAAGGACTCCTAGCCTTTGTTAGAGCATCCTTCTAGGAGAAGGTAACTCAGGTAACTGGGATAACTCCGATATAAAACCTGCGGCTCAGTGTTTACCGATGATGTTGACTTGTTCTTCTTTTCGGATTATGGCTGCTGTTGCTTAGTGAGTGGGATTGACTCAGTGCACAGCCTTTCCTCACTTTAAAAAAAATCTTCTTGCACAGGTATTGCACGATAACAACATTGATTAAGCTTCGTGCAATGGCCATATTCGATAACGAGGGGCAGCCACCATGTATGTATGTATGTATGTATGTATGTATGTATGTATGTATGTATGTATGTATGTATGTATGTATGTATTTATGTAAGTATGTAGATTTGTATGCTTTGTTTTATGTATGTATTCTCATGCATATAGTTGCATATCTAGACATGCATATATATACTTAAATGATAAACTTCTGGAAAGTTTTACAGATTTTTACAGTTCCAATGATGGCTTGGATATTTAGTCTTCGAATCAGCTTTCTACTTTCTGATTTTATGAAGCCTAATTTCTCAAGACTGGTATTTAGGCAGTGTGTTACGTATCCCAGTGCCCCAATAATTACAAGTATAAACCTGAACTGTATGTATGTATGTATGTACGTATGTTCTTTTCTGTTTTTAACTATTTTAATTCTTCCTTTGAAGAAGGGTCTGGTTTCTTGGAATGTAAATAACGAAAACGATGTCACATTTTAAACATGATAAAAGTCTTGCATACTTTTACGGTTCCGCTTACAGATTCTATTTGTAATGTGCGAATCAGTTGGCTGATTTCTTTTCCTGAGAATCCAAGCTTATCCAGGGTGACAATTAAACATTTACTTACAAAACCAAGCGCTCCAATTATTATAGTTATAAATGTAAATTTGTAATTCTCTGTCACGCTGAACTTCCTTGAGAACTCTATTCAGAGTAGGTGTGTCTCAGCCACTTGCACGTTAATTTCACGAGCAGGATGTTCAGTTGATCGGATCAACTGGAACACTCATTGTCGCTACCGACTGGGTGCCAGAAAATCTATGTATGTACTGCTTTCTATCTATCTGTCTGTCTGTCTATCTATTTCCCTGTCTGTATTCCTGTTTGTCTGTCTGCCTGCATGCCTGTGTGTCTATCTATCAATCTATCTATCTAACTAACTTAAATTATACTTAAATGATAAACTTCTGGAAAGTTGTACAGATTTGTACAGTTCCTGTGATCGCTTGAATCTGTAGTGTGTGTATGTATGTATGTATGTATGTTGTATGTATGTATGTATGTATGTATGTATGTATGTGTGTGTGTGTATGTATGTATGTATGTATGTATGTATGTATGTATGTATGTATGTATCTCGAGTTGCACATAAGAAAGTAAGGAGGGATGTCAGGAAGGGCATCGCTGTTACACTTCCAGAAGGGAAGGGTCTTCCTTTGATGCTGACTTGCAATCTCTGTGCAAGACCCTGCCTCAGTAAAGCTGGACTCAAGAGTCATCTTCGTAGTCATAAAACGAGACAGATGAGGGACAACCTGGCCATTGGTGGTGGTGTAACACACCATACTAATCATATCTGTCGGGCATGTGGAAGAGAGTGTAATTCGGCAGGAGGACTTAAACGACATGCAAAGGTACATGAAGCCCAGTTACAACTACAGCCCGGCTATTACCAGTAAAGGTTTTAGTTGCCAATTTTTACAAGACATTGTAGATCTTTAGCTGGGCTAAAAAGTCACATTCGATCACAGCACCAATAACAGTTAAGCTTCGTGCAATGGCCATACTCGATAACGAGGGGGCAGCAATAAATGTATGTATGTATGTATGTATGTATGTATGTATGTATGTATGTATGTATGTATGTATGTATGTATGTATGTCAGGAGTAGAGAGGCTCACGTTATTTTTGACAAAGTCGTGTGGGAGGTAGCTCGTCTCGGAGAAAGGTACTCTGACATAAAATTTGCTGCCAAAATAGTGGTTTCAAACCTTGGCACAAGGCCAGAAATTTTGTGGACAGAGTTAAGTCTATTACATTGACCCCAGTGTTCAACTGGTACTTATTTTATCGACTCCAAAAGGATGAAAGGCGAAGTCGACCACGGTGGAATTTGAACTGAGAATGTAACTACAGTCGAAATGCTCACTAAGCAATTTGCCCGGCGCGCTCACGATTTTGCCAGCTTGCCATCCTATTGATGTCAAAACAGAGCCTGTCATCTTGCAATGCTTATCACTGGAACCTATTATAGCGACCAAGAGAGAAGCAAAAGTGCTGTATCAGCTTTTGTTATTTAAATCCAATGACTTACAGATGTTTCGTTACTATTTCATTTCCTGATCCGCTTGTAATTAATAAAGTCCAATGGCGATAGATGGTTAGTGAAAAACATCATATCCTCGCATATCAAGGATGAGAGTGAATCAAAACGATCCGGCTGAATATGAGACGGTTATCATCTGACAAGATGAGACAAACACCTGACAAGATGAGACAAACATTATGTATATATATACGTATGGCGGAGGAACTCTTGAGAGTCAACGGCCATCCAATAAATGTCTTAAGGTTGTATCATGCGCGGGGACATAGAAATAATCGGACTGAATACCCGATCGCGCAGTTAAACCATTGGTAATGAAGGACTCCTAGCCTTTGTTAGAGCATCCTTCTAGGAGAAGGCAACTCAGGTAACTGGGATAACTCCGACATTAAAACCTGCGGCTCAGTGGTTACCGATGATGTTGATTTGTTCTTCTTTTCGGATTATGGCTGCTGTTGCTTAGTGAGTGGGATTGACTCAGTGCACAGCCTTTCCCCACTTAAAAAAAATCTTCTTGCACAGGCATTGCACGGTAACGACATTGATTAAGCTTCGTGCAATGGCCATACTCGATAACGAGGGGCAGCCACCATGTATGTATGTATGTATGTATGTATGTATGTATGTATGTATGTATGTATGTATGTGTGTGTGTATATATGTATGTATGTATGATATTTCCTCGAGTTCTATTCAAGTTCTTAAGAGAATTCAAACCGATCGCCAACAAAGCGACATTTTGAATTCCCGGTGTTAGTAAATATGTGGTTGAGATGGTGTTTTAGATGCACACACTTAAGCGTGTGTGTCTATGCACGTAAAGAATCTCAGATGGAGAATCTTTGGAATGTTTTAGGCGCAAGAGTGGCTGTGTGGTAAGTAGCTTGCTTACCAACCACATGGTTCTGGGTTCAGCCCCACTGCGCGGCACCTTGAGCAACTGTCTTCTACTATAACCTCGGGCCGACCAAAGCCTTTTGAGTGGATTTGGTAGACGGAAACTGAAAGAAGCCCGGTAATATATATATATATATATATATATATATATATATATACATGTGTGTGTGTATGTTTGTGCGTCTGCATTTGTCCCCCCATCACTGCTTGACAACCGATGTTGGTGTGTTTACGTCCCCGTAACTTAGTGGTTCGGCAAAAGAGACCGATAGAATAAGTACTAGGCTTACAAAGAATAAGTCTGGGGGGGGGGCGATTTGTTCATCTAAAGGCGGTGGTCCATCATGGCCGCAGTCAAATGACTGAAACAAATAAGAGAATAAACGAATAAATCTCCTCAGTGACAGCTTCTTTTTGTTCTTTCTTAGAAGAACAGTTTTTCTAGGTTTTTGTGTAAATTTGTGAGCACTTAGCCTAATGCACCAATGATGATATGTACAAATGAAAATTTATGGTTAGGGTACAAGAGCTGTTAGTTTGCATGAACTCACCATAAATGTTTTTTTCCCCTGGACCTTTGGTTGTACATTCACACCCGCGGGACAACTGACTTCTACAATAGTGTATGACTTTAGTTCCTTGTCCCACAGAACAATATCAGGTCAGTTATGTTTGCACCGAATTGATGCTTTTATTGGGGTGTTCCACCGATATTCCCTGTTTTTAAAGGTGTGAATACCTGCTGGTTCTGACATGCCTTTGATGTATACGTCGGGGCAATCCTGTATGTATGTATGTATGTATGTATGTATGTATGTATGTATGTTTGTATGTATATATATATGTATGTATGTACATATATATGTTCCCTTCAGACCCTTCCCTTATCGTGTTAGCGTATTCACTCCCAATATCTCAACGGTAAGAGAAACAACCGTAAAAAATAACATTCTCCATCACTTTGAATCTCTACTTCCGTCTTACCCCGCCTCTCTCTCTCACTCCCTAAATATATATATATATATAATATATATATATTCACAGTTTATATTCATGTATGTTATATTTTAATAATTACTGGTATCTGTATATATTTTATATGTAAAGCATAATATGTTATATATGTATCTATATTCTTGTAATTGTCATTTTAGTAAATGAATGAATAAATTGACATAATATATGTCTAAAAGTTGATGAACCACCATTTTCTTATTGCCCTATAAATTAACGGTAAAATATCTCTTTACCTTCACCCATTTAGTACACTCGGTAATGTAATTGTAATGCAATAAAAACACTTGTGTATTAATAATTGGTATTCTACTAGCAGTATATTGATAGATATTATACCTTAGTGGGTTGGATTCACAACCTCTAACTTCCTTGGGTTTATATATATATATATATATTATATATATATATATATATATATATATATATATACAAGTCTGCTGAGATGATTCGAAAAGACATCTAATAACCTAACAGTATATCTTTTCTACCTTTCTGATGAGATTTCCTAATATAATGATTGAATTGTTATATTTCGGGACGGTCATTTTTTTTCCCGAATAAACACACACACTATATATTTTTTCTTCACTCATTTATTACTGTTCTCATTTTATTATTTTAACTCACGTCCATCGTCCGGAAATCTTTCGTCAAACATCTGTGACCTCTTCAGTAACACTTTTCGTTTTCGTGTGTGTTCTTGCTCCACTTATTCCATTCTGTTCTTCTAAGATGTGTATTTAATCTTTTAGGCTAAACTGAAACAGCTGTAAGAGAATATATTGAGTTTTTGCAGATAATAAATTATATTAATGCTTTATCTCCATTTTCTAAATTTTCATATATATATATATATATAAATACAAAATGGGACAAGAACGCAAAACATCCAGACAGTTAGGTGATACAAAAAAAGTGACAGCAATACATCCATATAGACGATACAAAGAAAACAAGGACGGATCATTCGGAGTTTTCTTTCCTCAGCCGAGTTCCAGATTATCTTTGCAATTTCGGCTGGTTATACTCGAGATTGCTCCAATCTGGCAAGCCCCAAGGAAAAACTAAGCTAAGAGCATTAGATTCATTGGAAGAAAGCAATGAATGTATACGAAAACAATGACGGAAAAAAACGGAGAATGTTACACAAATACAAATAACAGGACATAACAGCAGGTGTCTTTCGACTAAGGACGAATTAAATTAAGCTGGCATGTGTGGAAATAAAGCCTTACGGCAGGGATAATGATCACTACCAGTACGGTTGTCGTTGAGAAAAAAAAAGACCCACTGAAGATCTACTCTTATATGTTACTCACCAATGAGTTCTTGCGAGAAATTTGAAAATGGTATTGTAAGACTTGACATCAGTTAAGTTTTCAATCGTATCAGTACGTACCGTATGTAATGGCATATAGGACACACGGGTATATTAAACGCACCCTGATTTCAACAGTGCACATTCAGGAAAAAAAGATTTCTATTACATTAATCCTTTTATTACCATATTTCAATAACAATACATTAACTTTGTTAAGCAGACGAGCTGGCAGGATCGTTAACGCTCCGAACAAAATACCTCACGGCATTTCAACCGTCTTTACGTTCTGAGTTCAAATACTGCCGAGATCGACTTTGCCTTGTCTTTCCGGAGCACTGTAATCAACTTACCCACCTCTGCCGAAATTGCTGGCCTTGTGCCAAAATTTTAAATCAATATTAGATAAATTGTTAAGGCCGCGAACTGTCATTTTCGTTAGCTTAACGGCATTTCATCCGTCTCTGCGTTCTGAGTTCAAATTCCACCAAGGCTGACTTTTCCGTTCATTCTTTCGGAGTCGATAAAATAAATACCAGTTGAGCACTTGGGTGGATTCGATCGATTTATCCCCTCCCCTAAAATTGCTGGCATTGTGCCAACATTTGAAACTAATATATGACCTTTGTTTCAAATAATTTTGAAAATTTAATCAAATTGGTTGTTATTAAGCTGATGTGTGGAATATTAATTAACTGGAGATTTTTTGATGGAAGGTTTAAATTTAGATCACTTTATGATAAGATGTTTGTATCATAGAACCAAAGAGGTTCTCCGGCAGATTTTATTCTTTTATAAGTTTCAGTCATTTGACTGCGGCCATGCTGGAGCACCGCCTTTAGTCGAA
>NC_043009.1:23571040-23584138 GCF_006345805.1 Octopus sinensis | reverse complement strand
AGTACTCAGCCCCCTCCTATTTATCATAGTCCTCCAGGCAATTACGGAGGAATTCAAGACAGGTTGCCCCTGGGAGCTCCTCTATGCTGACGACCTTGCTCTAATTGCTGAGTCCACTATCAGAACTGGAGGAGAAGTTCCAGGTGTGGAAGGAGGGTTTAGAATCGAGGGGCCTTAGAGTCAACCTAGCTAAAACCAAAGTATTAATAAGTAGGAAGTGACAATCCACAAATGTCTTCAGAAGATGGCCCTGCTCGATCTGTAGAAAAGGTGTAGGTAGAAACTCTATAAGATGTACCCAGTGTAAGCTATGGACCATAAGAGGTGCAGCAATGTCAAAGGTAGGCTAACTGGGAAGATAGTTTTTGTATGTGGCAGATGCTCGGGAGCATTAACCTCCGAAAATCTGCAGAAAACAACTTCCGTCACTTTCCAGGGGAAAAAACTAGAAGTAGTTGATAGCTTCCGTTATCTAGGTGACCAAGTCAGTAGTGGGGTGGGTGCGCTGAAAGTGTAACTGCTTAATAAGAAATAGCCTGGCAAGTTTAGGGAGCTCTTACCTCTGCTGTGACTAAAGGCCTCTCGCTCAGAGTAAAGGCAGACTGTATGATGCATGTGTACGAACAGCCATGCTACATGGCAGTGAAACATTGGCCGTGACTGCTGAGGACATGCATAAGCTCGTGAGGAATGAAGCCAGTATGCTCGATGGATGTGTAAATGTCAGTGTACATACTCGACAGAGCGTTAGTTACCTTTAGAGGAATGTTTGTACCTAAGAAGCATCAGTTGTGGTGTGCAAGAGAGACGATTGCGCTGGTATGGTCATGTGGCGAGAATGGATGAAGATAGGTGTGTGAAAAAGTGCCAATCCCTAGCAGTTGAGGGAACCCTGGAAGAGGTGAACCCAGGAAAACCTGGGACGAGGTGGTGAAGCACGACCTTCGAACTTTAGGCCTCACTGAGGAAATGACCAGCGACCGAGACCTTTGGAAATATGCTGTACGTGAGAAGACCAGGCAGGACAAGTGAGCCAGCCCACTTATGCATGCCTTTCCTCCCTTGGACACCAAGACCTGTTGAGGCAAGCGAAGTCGATATCGAACCTCATCCGACGACAGGCACCCATGCCAACCCCCTTTGCTTGCGAAGACCTGTTGGGGCAAGTGAAATCGAAATCGAAATTGAACCAATCCTATGACTGGCACCCGGCAGATGCCAGGACCCCTGGACTGGTGGTACGTAAAAAGCACTATCCGAATCGTGGCCGATGCCAGTGCCGCCTCGACTGGCTTCCGTGCCGGTGGCACGTAAATTGCACCAATCTGACCGTGGCCATTGCCAGCCTCGCCTGGCACCTGTGCGGGTGGCACGTAAAACGCACCCACTACACTCTCAGAGTGGTTGACGTTAGGAAGGACATCCAGCTGTAGAAACATTGCCAGATAAGACTGGAGCCTGGTGCAGCCTTCTGGCTTCCCAGATCCCCGGTCAAACCGTCCAACCCATGCTAGCATGGAGAACGGACGTTAAACGATGATGATGATGATGATATATATATAAAAAGAAAAAGAAGGCAGTCAGAATTTTGGATAATTCTTTATTAGCACTTCCGTTCAAGAAAAATTGAACCAAAACAATTTATCTAAATACCTACATGTACACATACATGAATATATACAGACATACATTATATTGGTTCAATTTTTTTTTAAGAGTTCAGTTTAATGAACAAAACAAGCGTAAAGAATTATCCAAAATTCTGACTGCCTCTTTTTTTCTTAATTTACAATATCTGTACACCACTTCAAACACCCTATACATACATACATGCATGCATGCATACATACATACATACATACATACAGGTGCATGACTTCATGGTTAAGGTACTCCACTCATGATCACTAGGTCATGAGTTTAATTTCCAAACCAGACACCACATTGTGTTCTTGAGTCAAACATTTCATCTCACATTATTCCAATTCACTCAGTTGCAAATGGGTCACACTGTGATAGAATAGTCTTCTGACCAGGGGTCAAGTTGGCTTAATTGCCTAACCAGCAGGGTAGAATCATCCAAAAGCTAAAACAATACAAAGCACATTGTGACTAGTGATGTATAACGACATCTGATAGTCTTGTTGATACCATGATATGTATGTAGGTATATGTATTGTTTATTTTGCTAGTGAAATGTCCTTGATCAACGATGCTTTTAATAGCAGAAACTTATGTCAGTTAAAGAAATTCCATAGCTCAGCCCAGATTCCTTTTAGTTTCAAGTTACAACCATCTCATATTTCCCTCGTTCATCCTTTGGCACCATTAAGACCTACAATCTTCACATCCACCACCACTATCATCAAGACACTCCTCTGTAACTGGATACTTCTTGCCTAATTAAAAAGTCAAGTAATTTTTGTATTATGTCTAAGGACATGTTTTACATGTCCATGAAAGAAACATTGACTGTTTAAATGTATGTGTGTGTATGTATGTATTGAGATAAATGTATGGCTGTAAAGCTTATTAAACCTTTTAACGAGTTTAATGTTGTAGTGTGTGTATTTTTCAGTAATAAGACAGGATGTTGAAAAGTTCCTAACTTTAAGGGTATCATGAAAGGCCTGGGTGGAGGCCTAACTTTCAAGTTGTTTCACAGGGCTTAAAAAAATGAAGGACCCACTGCAATAAGTGTTTGAATCTGAGAGGGGAATATGTGCAATAAAATCATCAGTCATTAGACTGTGGCTATGCTGGGGCACTGCCTGGAAGAATTTTTAGTCAAATGAAGTGACCCCAGTACTTATTATTTTAAGCCTGGTACTTATGGTATAAGGCTCTTTTGTGAAACCACTAAGTTACGGGGACGTAAACACACCAGTACCAGTTGCCAAGCAGTGGTGGGAGACAAATACAGACAGACACACGCCATCGATTAAAAATTGTGCTAAATTTTTCAATATGCGTCAAATTTGGTAAGAAATCAATCTAGTAATTCTGGGTTGAAAAGAAATTAGAATTTAATCTGCATCTACTAGTATGGGATTTACTTCAATTTAGAGTTAAATGTTGCAGGGTGATCATTTCTTTGACACATAAGTCGCGCAGGGAGAGTCAGCAAACAAAATTCTATGCAGTAATCAAGACAAAAGGCCTGGGTGGAGGCCTAATTTTCAAGTTGTTTCACGGGGTTTAGGAAAATGAAGAACCCACTGCAATAAGTGTTTGAATCTGAGAGGGGAATATGTGCAATAAAATCATGATTGACACTGATCCGTCAGTATTTTCTTTTACCCAAATCCAGGAACTTTCCATCACCCCCTCATAGCTCCCCAGAACAGCATTAGAGAGTCTGCAGTGTATATTTTTTTAAAGCTTATTGGCAAAATGGTGGTGATTGAGCCTTTATGACACACTCACACACATGCACACACATGCATATATATCTTCTATCTGTTTCTGGTTTCAGTCATTAGACTGTGGCCATGCTGGAGCACTGCCTGGAAGAATTTTTAGTCAAATGAATCAACTCCAGAACTTATTATTCTTTTCTAATCTAGGCACAAGGCTTGGAATGGGTGGCGGGGGGGCAGTCGATGAGATCAACCCCAGTGTGTAACTGGTACTTAATTTATCGACCCTGACAGGATGAAAGGCAAAGTCGACCTCGGAATTTTAACACAGACGAAATACCGGTAAACATTTCACCCAGCCTGCTAATGTTTCTGCCAGCTCACCGCCCAGAACTTATTAAGCCTGGTACTTATATAAGGCTCTTTTGTGAAACCACTAAGTTATGAGGACGTAAACACACCACTACCAGTTGTAAAGCAGTGGTGGGAGACTGACACAAAGACACACACGCCATCAACATCATCATCATCTCCTGATCATTTAATGTGCATTTTCCCTGCTGGCATGGGTTGGATGGTTTGACAGGAGCTGACCAACCAGAGATCTTGCCCAGGTTCCAGTTGTATGTTTTGACATGCTTTCTATGGCTGAATGCCCTTTCTAATGCCAGCCACTTTACAGAGTGTACTCCATGCTTTTCTTTTGCATGGCACCAGCAACAGTGAGGTCACCAAATAGCTTGCAAGGCAAGACCCCGCTCAACTGAGGTGAGGTTAGAGTAGTGAGGGACAAAAGAAGGTGTCTTACGTTAGAGGAGAAACATGGCTACCTCAGACAGAGAGAAACTTAATCGTAAAATCCAGACATCAGCCTTCTTATAGAGAATAGTATGTCCCATGGAAAGAGGGAAGGAAAAGAAATAGTGAAGAAAAAAGAAAAAAAGCAAATAAGCAAAGCGTAAAAAGTACATCCCAGGTGAAAAATCTACATGTAGTTGATTTACATTGCTAATTGTTCTCTGTGTGTATGAATTGTGCATTGTATATTGATATGCCTGTTAACAGGATTATATAAACACAATCCGATTGAGCCAACCTGTTACTTAGGTAATTATGTAATCTTGTTTATCCTCCACATACCATATACTACACACTCACAACAATCATCATAAGGCAGCGAGCTGGCAGAAACGTTAGCGCGCTGGGCGAAATGCTTAGCAGCATTTTGTCTGCTGTTACGTTCTGAGTTCAAATTCCGCCAAGGTCGACTTTGCCTTTCATCCTATCGGGGTCGATTAAATAAGTACCAGTTTCGCACTGGGGTCGATATAGTCGACTTAATCCGTTTGTCTGTCCTTGTTTGCCCCCTCTGTGTGTAGCCCTTTCTGGGCAGTAAAGAAATAAGATAACAATCATCATAATCATCATCATCATTCAATGTCCATTTTCCGTGCTGGTATGGGTTGGTCAGGAGAGCTGCATCAGGTTCCAGTCTGATATGCTTTGGTTTCTATGGCTGGATGCCCTTCCTAACACCAATACACATACATGATATAATACACACACACACACACACACACACATACATGATATGATATAAATATATATCTTTTATCTTTTACTTGTTTCAGTCGTTGGACTGTGGCCATTTGAAATTTACAAGTACTTCTCATTTTTGCCAGTTGAGTGGACTGAAGCAATGAGAAATAAAGTGTCTTGCTCAAGGACACATTGTGACTCCAGGAATTAAACTCCTGATCTTATTATTATGAGTTGAACACCCTAACCACTAAGCTGCGTACCTTCTCTCACTATAGGTATAGCCTCAAGCTGACCAATGTCTTTGGAATGAAAACTAGTGGAAGCTTGTCATTGTGTGTGTGTGTGTGTGTGTCTATCCACACTCATTCACACACAAACATACATATGAGAGAAAGATGCTTATATATATATATATATGTCAGGCACATGCCATCAGTAATTAGCCAGGGTAGGCAGTTGGTGACCTCTATGCAGTAAAACACACAAAAATATAAGTAAAACATAGGCATGCAACTGAGTTGGAGGCAGATTTACTTCTGCCTTTATCTATATATATAAAACTGTAGTTGTGTGAGTGTCTGTCCCCTTCGATTTAGATTCCTAACTCCTCCCACATTTTGCGGTGCAGTTTAACCAAATTCGGATATCTTATAGTCGTGATTAATTTCGAGCCCGTCTGGCTATTAGCGCGCGTCTACGATGAGTCTACGATTTTAAAAATAATTTAACATCATTTTTTATTCCATTTTAATGCATAATTTTTCGTGTGTCGATGGCGGCGGAGTTGGCGTCCATGGTCACACCTGCACCTGTTTGCTTCTCCCCCTTCTTCCCTCCTTCGTGAAGCTGTGGGGAAGGGAGTGTAAAGAAATCAACGTCGTAATGCGTTGTCAAGGAGACCAGCGTTCTTTTAGAACAACGACTTCATGGCTTGAAGACACCAAAACAGAAATGGCTAAGAAAGCCCGAATTGGCATCTATAAAGGAAGTAACTCTCTAAAAATGCTTATATAGTTATTTCCCTTACAAACCCGAGCAACGCCGGGCGATACTGCTAGTAACACATAAAAAGAAAACGTTGTTGTAGGAATGTGCGCAGCACGTGTACCACAGCGGTACTATATGTGGCTTTAATACTGAGATTGAAAGGCAGGGGCAAATTATGCCTACCTAATCTATAAAAAAAAAGCCCAAAATATTTTGTATTTTATGCATAGTAATCAGAGTAACCTTCATAATTTTATTGAATTAGGTGCATATTTTACATTAAAGGAAAATGTTGCTATCAATCTATTTTATTCAAGGTAAGCACTGCTGACCTAGGGGCACGTCCCTGTTATATATATATACACCATTAACTTGAGTACATGTGTGTGTATATAGTAATGTTGATTCTAAACTTGTGTGCCACAACACAGTTTCCAAAATTAGGGACATCAGAACATACCCAACCCTATAGCTTAATCTCACAAATTCAAAAGATTCACCATTCTACCTTCATTCCTTCGCTACCACCCACTCTTTTTCCATTTGTGATCTTTCCAACCTTCCATTGTTTCTCTTCACACTCCTATTAACCTTTTAGCATTTATCAGGCCCAAATATTCTTCTTGTTTTGTGTTAAAACTGACCAGATGCAACCCCTCACACCTACCCCAAAATATCATTCTATAAATATACAAACACACCATTAAAATCTTGAAGATACCTAGGCACAGGAGTGGCTGTGTGGTAAGTGGCCTGCTTACCAACCACATGGTTCCGGGTTCATTCCCACTGTGTGACACCTTGGGCAAGTGTCTTCTACTATAGCCTCGGGCCGACCAAAGCCTTGTGAGTGGATTTGGTAGACGGAAACTGAAAGAAGCCCGTCGTGTGTGTGTGTCCCACATCATGCTGGTGTGTTTACATCCCCGTAACCTAGTGGTTCGGCCAAAGAGACTGATAGAATAAGTAGTAGGCTTAGAAAGAATAAGTCCTGGGGTCGATTTGCTCGGCTAAAGTGTGGTGCTCCAGCATGGCCGCAGTCAAATGACTGAAACAAGTAAAAGAATACGATATAATGTGTGATTAATTCAAAGCAATTTGAATAAATAAGCAGTATATTTGAGCGCTAAAGGGTGAAATACACTCACAAGTCTTTCCATTTGCTGTTTATGGAACCCACTGTTGTTAACAACATTTTGAATTCCAGTTCTGTTGTTTTTTTGTTTTTTTCTTTCTGACCAGCTCAAATTTACCAGGACAAACCCACCACCACCACTACCACAAACACCATCATCATTACCACTAACACTACCACCACCGCCATAACTACCATCACCACCACTCCACCTTTGTTTTGATTTGCAAACATCCTGAATGGTCAGACTAACAGACAGACAAACAGGAAGATTCCTACCTCACATTTTGTTGCTGCTATCTTACTCCCTCCTTTTCCTTCTCCCCTTCAGCACCATCATCATCATTCTACTTATACAAATTAACTCATCCTTAATTTAGTGTTTTCCTTTCCACTCTGTAACACATAGCTAACACACAAACACATACACACACATACACAGGTCACACCTCCTTATACTCACAGGCAGGTCTCACTTCCTTGTGCACATATATATAGAAACACACACACACATACACATAGGCCTCAACTCCTTGTACACACATAAATACAAACACACACACACAGGTACATACATACACATACACACATACATTCACATGCATACATACATACACACATTCACATGCATGAACACACACACACACATATGTACTAACAGACTTCACTCAAATACATACTTATTCTATCAGTCACTTTTTCCAGGCCACTAATTTACAGGGACATAAACAAACCAACACCGGTTGTCATGTGTTGAAGTGGTGGGAGGCACAAACACTAACACAAAGACACACACACACACACGGATGCGGCAGGCTTCCTCATAGTTTTCATCTGCTGCATTCACTCAAAAGGCATTGAGTTGGTCTGAGTGGGGGGCAAAGGAAAAGGGACTTGCCCCAAAGTGCTGTGCAGTAGGACTGAACTTGTAACTATACTTTTGCAAATTGAGCTTAACCACACAGCCATAGGTGTATGTGCGTGTGTGTGTGTGTTAAAAGAACCAGCAGTTGACCTTAGAATTTGGTGATGTGGTCAGACTTGTGGCTGGTTTGTAATTATGAAGGTCAAGGCCAAAGTGAGACAAGTGTTGGCTAGCTGACCTTTCAACTTTGTGGTTGACTCTTGGCATTAGTCACTTGCACACTCACTCTACCCCCCCCCCCACTACATCTCACTCTCTTGCACTCTGTCTTTATCTCTCACCCAGTCTAAGTTGTGTATCTCTCTCTGTTTGTACTTTTCAATCTCCCTTTTACATACATGCTGTCCCTCTCTTTCACTGGATCTCTCTCTTTCTCCCTCTTTTGCTGTCTGTCTGTCACCTTCTCTTACTGTCTCTTTCTCTCCCTTCTCTCTCTCTCTCTCTCTCTCTCATATGCTGTTTCTCTTCTCTCACATACATGCTTTCTCACACACACATAGCCACTCTCTCCCCCTCTCTCGTGCATTATTCTTCTCTCTCTCTCTCTCTCTCTCTCTCTCTCTCTCTCTCTCTCTCATTAAATGAAATACAAGCAAAGAAAGCAATGACACCTATGTGTGTCATGAGAAAACACAGACTTCTGTCAAGGATCTAACCATGACCATCTCCTTAGGAATTTTTTGTCTCTATGGGCTAACATGGGAACTGCTCACTGTTGCTGAACTTGGTAGAAACAACAGCCAAATCTCCTCCCACACCACACTCTACTGCTAGAAATAACAGCCAAATCATTCCAAAACCCTGTTCTACTGATATTTGTAACTGTGAAGTCATTAAATTTATAGGATCTTTTCGGTTTGAACAGCAGTTTTGGATCTTTTCCTTTTGAGCGGCAGTAGTTAACTAAACACTTTTAAACTTTGTATACTGGTAGAATGTGTTTATAAAACATCATTTTTTCTTGGCTTTATTGAGAAAATTCTATATGTTGTAACATATTTCGACTTTAATTTTGAGCATTTCGGCAATTTTAACCAATTCCTGACCTCCATTTGGGGTGAAAACATTCCGTGCTGTATGAATATGTCCCTCGTTTAAGAAACAGATTGGGTTTATTTACATTTGCGAAGAAAAAAAGATACCCTTCTCCCACCCCTAACCCTAACCATAACTCTAAACCTAACCCTAAAATAGATTGAAATGCAATAGATAGATACTAGGGTTATAATTATGGGTGACAATTTCATTTGACACCGCTAGAAAAAAATCCCATTTTCCGTAGCGGTGTCGTATGAAAATAACAGTTCCACAATGTAACCTCTCTTTTGGTAGAAAGAAAAGCAGCCAGACGGGTAAATATCTTCGTTTACATAGAAAATCGATGATAAAATCACAGATGAAAAAAAAAAGAAAGAGATATATATTAAATCTCTCTCTATATAAACGGCAGTTTGTCTGTGCGTGTTTCTGTGTTTCTGTTTTCTCGTACCCTCACCCTGACCACGGCTTTCAACCGATTCTGATGAAACTTGACACACACATAGCCCAATGTCATAATTCAAAACTAACGCAGCGAAAATTTTGAAAAGTTCCCCCAGTTCTGAAAAAGATCGATAAATTCGACATGGGGTCGAGAATAAAAAAAAACAAACCACAGACTGTCTAGGGGACGCAACTCAACCTTTTATTACTCTCAAAAAAAAATTTACCATAATTTTTTTTCCATTTTTTTGCTATTTTTTGGCTATAACTCTCTAAAAATGCTTTATAGTTATTTCCCTTACAAACCTGAGCAACGCCGGGCGATACTGCTAGTTGTATATATGTATATTTATGTGTGTGTGTTTGTATCAGCAACAGTTACAAACAAGCATCACCATAGTGCAAGCAATGTCCTTCACTCAGTCTTCAATGAAAACCTGGCTAACGTTAGCCTTGCAGAAATTTTACCGCACTTGGAAACAGATGAGTAGAGGACAGTTACCCAAGGTGCTATGCAGTGGGACTGAACCTTAAACCATGCAGTTGAGAAGCAAACTTATAAAACAAAACAAAAAAAAAAGGTGCAGGAATGGCTGTGTGGTAAGAAGCTTGCTTACCAACCACATGGTTCCGGGTTCAGTCCTGCTGTGTGGCACCTTGGGCTAGTGTCTTCTATTATAGCCTTAGGCTAACCAAAGCCTTGTAAGTAGATTTGATAGACAGAAACTCAAAGAAGCCCATCATATGTGTGTATATATATGTATATATACACATATATATATACATATATATATACACACACACACATATATATATATATATATACACACATACACACATATATATATATATATATATGTGTGTGTGTATGTGTGGGTTTGTCCCTCCAACATCGCTTGACAACCGATGCTGGTGTGTTTATGTACCCGTAACTTAGTGGTTCAGCAAAAGAGACCAATAGAATAAGTACAAAGAATAAGTCCTGGGGGTTGATTTGCTCGACTAGAGGCAGTGCTCCAGCATGGCCACAGTCAAATGACTGAAACAAGTAAAAGAACAGAATAGAGAGTAAAACTGCTTTATTATGGTTGGAAAACACCTGATCGTAAGTCTGGTCTGACCTGGGGCTAAGCAACAACAGCAACAACAAACAGTTATGTACCTATAAACAAGACACCTCACTCTAAAGAGTATTGAAAAAAAAAACAAAAACAAAAAAAAAACATTATTGATACATTGCATAAATATAAAGATCACCACCTCCGTTTTTCATTCCACCCCCTACACCTCGCTGCAGAGAAGATAAATTTAATAGTTTGACCAATCTTCATTGATGACATGTTTATAGATGTTAGTAGTGATTTATTATTTTTTATAGTTAATAAAGCTGTATTGATCTTCCTTCTTATGTTGATCGGTTGATCGGCTCTATAACATCTTCATCGACTTACCAAAACATACAACTACTTCAATTTCGAAACATACAACTACTTACTTGGTTCATATGTTGGCTTTCTGTCTGTCTACCTGTGTCTCTTCTTTGAAGTTCCTTCAGATATACATTCACAAACACACACACACACACACATATATATATATATAAATACACACACACACACACACATATATACATATATACACACACATATAGTATACATACATACATACATATATATAGATATATACACACACATGTAGTATATGTATATATATATATATATATATATATATATATATTTATATATATTTATATATATATGTATACACATACATACACACACATGCACATATATGTTTATATATCTAAATGACGAACGATGGAAATGAGTGCTCAACACTGCATTGGTGGATGTAATATATATACACACACACACACACACACACACACATATGGCAAATGGAAGATAGAATATACGAGAATTTATTGATCACGACAATTGTTTCGACATATCTAGTATAAATCCCTCATGGGTGGGACACTCGACAACTGGTTCAGGAGCATCCGGCGATGCACGTGTATCTCGTCAGGTGATATATAGCCACAACTTATGAAAATAACAGTTCCACAATGTAGCCTCTCTTTTGGTAGAAAGAAAAGCAGCTAGACGGATGAATACCTTCGTTTACATGGAAGATCGATGATAAAATCACAGATGAAAAACAAATAAGAGAAACAAATACACAGCCCATATAATAGGTTGAGGGGAAAAGTGTGCGCTATGTTAAAATAATGATTTCTTACTCTTTTACTTGTTTCAGTCATTTGACTGTGGCCATGCTAGAGCAGCGCCTTTAGTTGAGCAAATCAACCCCAGGACATATTCTTTGTAAGCCTAGTATTTATTCTATTGGTCTCTTTTGCCGAACCACTAAGTTACGGGGGCATAAACACACCAGCATCAGTTGTCAAGCGATGTTGAGGGGACAAACATATACACACACATTGTTTTAGTCATTTGACTGCATGATCGCAGTCATGACCAACTCCCTTCATCCTCCTTCCTCTCCCCTCCTTTTTCTTACTGTTTATCTTTTTATCTTTTACTTATTCCAGTCATTAGACTGGTCATGCTGGGGCACTGCCTTGAAGAATTTTGAGTTGAATATTTGTTTGTACATATGCATATATACTCATATTTTGAGTTCTGTTGTTTGCATCACTAAACATACTGATCTATATGTCTATCTATTTATCTGTCTGTCAGTTGTCTATTTATCTATCTATCGAGACTGTCTATTTATCTATCTATCTATCTATCTATCTATCTATCTATCTATCTATCTATCTATATATATATATATATATATATATATATATATATATATATATATATATATATATATATACTAGCTTAAGGTGACCCAATCTACGCGTGGGTAAGAGTGTGGTTGTTACTTTCTGTTGCTTCCTGTCTATTTTTATCACCGCATTCTCCTTCTTTCTTTCTCTCTCCTTTCTCTCTCACTTTCCCACTCTCTTACTCTTCCTTTCTCTCTGGCTCTCCCTCGCTTTCTCTTACTTTCTATCTTTATCTCTCTCTCTCCCATTTATAAACAACAAAAGATCTTGAGTAAGTTGAAAAAGAAAATATTTTGGAAGATCAGTCATAAATATCAGGCAGTAGACTCACCATGGCAAGCATTCAAAACTTCATCATGGATGGCAATACATTGAAGATTTAAAGGCTGGTGCAAATTTTTTAGCTTGATGTAACAGAGAAATCCTAAACACCCCATTTAAACACTCTTCCAGCCCCATTTAGACCCCTTTTCACATTTTGGTTAATATAACCCAATTTCATTTGGGTCTACTGGGGCCACATTTTATAAGATGAGGAATTTTGTCCTAGAGGTCACGCCTTTCATTTGAAGAAAAAAATAGTTGCCATGCATATATATATATGCGCAATATATATATATATATATATATATATATGTGTGTGTGTGTGAGTGTGTGTGTGTACACATTATATATACAAATGTATACAAATTATATATATATATAAATACAGATATATACACTTTGTATATATACATTATATATACATATTTATATATAGAACACACACACATATATAAATTAACCCAATAAATATCTGATTCATAATATTTTTTCTCATGATTGAGTGGTGGTGGTGGCTATAATAATTGTCTCTATGAATGCAGAC
>NC_043009.1:23493540-23566040 GCF_006345805.1 Octopus sinensis | reverse complement strand
TATGCCAAATTTCTGAGAAATGTGGCATAGCTATTCTATGACTGGGATAATCATAATAAACTGACATTCGTTTGATGTCATAAATTACCCCACCACCACCACCACACACACATATAGTATAAAGACACTCTTCACTCATGACTGACCATAGGATTGCACCTAGAAAGTTACCCTCCAAGGCACAAGTCCAGGCAAGGTTGTTTATGGAAGACCAGCAGTCGTTCATGCATACCAGCTTCCCACCTCCATGCTATCAATGTTATCCAAAGGAAAGGCAAAGGGGCTGATGCAGCTGAGTAAACTGGAACAACATGAAATGAAGTATCTTGGTTCAAGAACACAATGCATCTGAAGGTCCAGGAATTGAACTCACAATCATAAGTACAACACCGTAACCACTGGGCCATGTGCCTCCACATATATATATTCTTTTATTCATTTCAGTCTGTGGCCATGTTGGAGCACTGCCTTTAGTCGAGCAAATCGACCCCAGGATTTATTCTTTGTAAGCCTACTACTTATTCTATCGGTCTCTTTTGCCGAACCACTAAGTTACAGGGACGTAAACACACCAGCATCAGTTGTCAAGTGATGGTGAGGTGGGGGAACAAACAGACACACATGCATGCATATATATATACACACACACACACTACAGTCTTCTTTCAGTTTCCATCTACCAAATTCACTCACAAGGCTTTGGTCAGCTTGAGGCTATAGTAGAAGACATTTACCCAAGGTGTCACACAGTGGAACTGAACCTGGAACCATGTGGTTGGTAAGTAAGCTACTTACCACACAGCCACACATATATGTGTGTGTGTGTGTATGTATATATATATATATATATATATATATATATATATATATATATATATATATATATATATATATATATATATATATATATATATATATATATATATATATATATATATATATATATATCAGGCATGTGCCGTCAGTATTTAATCAAGGTAAGCAGTTGGTGACCTCTATGTAGTAAAACACAAAAAAATAAGCAAAACACAGGTGCATGACTGAGTTGAAGGCAGATTTACTTCTGCCTTTATAGCACATAAAAAAAAAAAACACTGTTGTAGGAATTATATAGATATTATCATTGTCTTAATGTTTTCATTTCCATGTTTGCATGGATCGCACAGGATTTGTTGAGGCGGCTTTGCTGTGGCTAGCCAGATGCCCTTCCCGTTGCCAACCAACTAAGGTAATATTTTTCCTATGACCAGACATGTCTTCATGGAAGATTGGAAATGAAGGAGACTGCTTGCATGAAGTCACATGTAGTCAAGATAAGACAATAGCAACACACACACACACATATGAGCTTCTTTTAGTTTCCATCTTCCAAGCCTGGGGTTATAGTAGAAACACTTGCAGTGGAAATGAACACAGAGTTATGTGGTTAGGAAGCAAACTTTTTACCACACAACCATGCCTGCACCTATGTGTGTGTATACATCTATATGTATGTTTGTGTGTATACACGCACACACATTTCTTCCAATTCTTATACACGCAAATATTTTTTCTGTGTTGATGAGCTAGAAGAGAGAGAGTGAGAGAGAGAGAGATAAAGAAAGAGAGAGAGAGAGAGAGAGAGATACTTATTAACAGGCAGACACATCTGTGATATGAATGACATAAGTATGTGTGTGTATAGACACACACATTAGCATCTCATAAGGTAGATCAATAAGATACAGACAAATAGGTGGATGATAAATGTTGGTTGGATTGATGCATTTAAATGGAAAGATTCTCTTCTACAAAGGAATATCTACATGTGTGTGTGTGTGTGTGTGTGTGTGTGTGTAAATGGTTGAAGGGAAAGCCTTAATGGCTTGCTATGAAGATTGGATTGGAGTCTGCTGAATTAGTTTTGACTTAACACTGGATCAATATGGTAGGTAGAGGAACAGTTCAGAGGAGGAAGGAGGGAGAAAGACAGATGCTGAGAGAGAGAGGGAGAGAGAAAGAGAAATATGGAAAGATCTGGAGTGTAAGATAAAAAATGTAACTTCACACACATATTTATATCTACTTATCTATCGATCAATCTCTCTCTCTATATATATATATATATATACACACACACACACATGAATGACTATATATGTTTGTATTTATGTTTATATTAGCTGGAAGCTGTTTGTACTATACATATATATATATATATATATATATATATATATGTATATATATGCATGTGTGTGTGTGTATTGTTTGTTTTTGGTTGAATTATAATAAAAGCTAATTTACATTAAACTAAAAGGTTGGTTGTTCAATACTATTATAGATACATATTTACTATAAAACTGTGGTGACAGTGATTTCGAAGTTCCACCCTGCTGGCCTTCATCAGACAGTTCGATGAAGGCTAGCAAGCTGAAACTTAGGAGTCATTGTCAACACTTTTTTAATAAAAGTATAATAAATGTGTGTGTGTATCCCTGCAAGTTTGTGGCACCCCAGTATTACCCGATGTCAAGACAAGCTTACACATATATGTACAGGGGTTGGACAAAATAATGGAAACACCTTAAAATCGTCCACCATCATCACTACAAGAACTGGAGACTGTTTTAGCTGAAGAATGGACAAAAATTCCTTTGGAAACAATTCAAACTTTGTACAAGTCCATACCTCATAGAATTCAAGTTGTAATTACTGCTAAAGGCGGCCCTACCCCTTATTAAAATAAATTTGTTTGAAATTTTAAGGTGTTTCAATTATTTTGTGCAACCCCTGTATATGAAGGCAGCTACTTGAAATTAGTTAGTTAGTTAGTTAGTTAATTTGGCTCAAAAGCAAATAGCAAGGCCATGTAGGGGGACATGGAGTTAAGTACAGGGTGATGTTCATGTAAAGAGTTCAGGCCACTTGAGGTCCAGGGAGGCTTTGAACAAAGCGGTCGTCGGCATCTTCACCATCTCGTCTGGCAGCTTGTTCCACGGATCCGCAACCCGGACGGAGAAAGCTCCTCTCCTTCGATTGAGATGAAATCGTCACAGGTAGAGCTTTTCGGAATGACCCCGCAGCCGACGCTCCGGAGCAGGAGTGAAGAACAGCTCTTTCGAGAGGTTACACTTCCCGCTTATGATGTTGTGGGCGAGAATGAGATCACCACGGCGGCGGCGTTTTTCAAGAGAACAAAGGTCGAGCGTCCTCAGCCTTTCTTCGTAGGACAAATTTTTGAGATCATGAACCATGCGGGTAGCCAGCCTCTGGACTCTTTTGAGGTGCTGTATGTCTTTGAGGAGATAAGGAGAAGAGGCTTGAATCCCATACTCCAATATGGGTCTCACCAGCGTGACATAGAGTGGCAGGAATATGGCTGCTGTGAGCATTCCGAATGACCGTCGAATCAAAAACAGAATTCCGCGCGCTTTGTTGGCAGCATGGACGCACTGGGCCGAAGGCGAAAAGGAGGAATCCACCAAGATACCCAGGTCCTTTACCTGATCGGTCCTCTCCAGCAGCAGACGACCCGGCTCGAAATCAAGTTGAGTTGCAGGAGTAGAGCCGACAGGCAGATGACAGCACTTTGACACGTTCAGACACAGGTCCCAATCGTTAGACCACTTCCAAATTTGGTGGAGGCATCGACGAAGATCCTCTATACTACCGCGAGGAGCGACCAGTTTGATATCGTCGGCAAATAGAAGGGTGTGTTGCATGAGGTCGTCGGGCAAGTCATTTATGAAGACTAAGAACAACAAGGGCCCAAGCACTGAACCTTGAGGCACGCCACTGCTCGCACTGGAGACGTCGGACCGCGAACCATTAACTTGAACTTGGAAGGAGCGATCTGAGAGGAAGGCACCAACCCATCGTACAATATCTGGATGGAAACTATATGCTTGAAGCTTGACAAGTAGTAAGCGGTGGTTTACCGAGTCAAAAGCTTTGGCAAAGTCCAATAAAACGATGTCAACAGCATCACTATCATCGAGGATGCGCGTCACCAATTCTTCCATTACTAGTAAGTTGGTCAAGCATGATCTCTTCGGCACGAAGCCGTGTTGGGAATCAGTGATCGAGGCTGTGTTTAGGAGGTGGAGCATCATACTTTTCTTAAGGATGGTTTCGAACATCTTGCTGATTATTGATGTAAGGGAAACCGGTCGGTAGTTAAGCGGGTCTTCGCGGCTCCCTTTCTTGAAAATTGGGCAGATTATCGCTGTTCTCCAGTCTGCAGGTATAACACCCGTCGCCAATGACATATTGAATAGTCGTGTTAAGGGCTCGCAGATGACCAGAGCCAACGCTTTGATAACCCGTGGGTGTATGCCGTCAGGGCCGTGACCCTTGTTGACATCGAGGCCTTGAATATCACGTTTGACTTGGTCCCGCATGATGATCAATCGAAGCATTGGAGGTACTGATCTATCAAATGGAGGGGGTTCACGACCATCATCTTGTTTGAAAATAGTTGAAAAAGCCTCGGCAAATAATTGACTCTGTTGATAAGGGTCCTCAATCGATACGCCTGTTGAGTCTACCAACGTTGCAATCTGGTTGTTCAAGCGGGAATTCCGCTGGACATGGGCAAAGAAGGTTTTTGGATTGTTACTGGCATTTGCCGCGATTTTGTATTCATAACTGAAGCGTTCTTTCGTTTCAATTTTCACGGCTCGGTCTCGTTGAGTTTTGTACACCTCAAAAGCTGCAGTCGAATCCAGATTTTTGAATTCAGCCCAAGCAATATCTCTGAGTCAACGTTCTCGTTTAACTTTCTTCGTCAGACAAAATGCTTAGTGGCATTCTTCCAACTTCACATTCTGAGTTCAAATGCTACTGGGATCAACTTTTCCTTTCAGTGTAATCAACTTACTCCCTTCCCTCCAAATTACTAGCCTTGTACCATAATTTGAAACCAATATATATATGTGTAGGAGGAGGAGGAGGGAGATTCCCTTTGGTCATGAATGACCATGGGATTGCACCTAGAAAGTTACCCTCCGAGGCACAAGTCCGAGCAAGGTTGTTTGGGAAGACCAGCAGTCTGCCATGCATACCAGCCTCCCCTCTCCATGCTACGCCACCAATGTTATCCAAGGAAAAGGCAAAGGCTGATACAGTTTGGCACCAGTGATGTCACAACTCTTTTCTACAGCTGAGTGAACTGGCGCAACATGAAATAAAGTGTCTTGCTCAAGAACACAACTTGCAGCCTGGTCCGGGAATCGAACTGATAACCTCCCGATCATAAGCTCGATGCTCTAACCACTGAGCCATATATATATATATATAGTGGCTGAGTTCCTTTCGAGCATTGGGCCTGATGAAGGCAAAGTTACTGAATAACTTTCAAGCATTGGGCCTCACGGAGGCAATGACCAAGACCTTTGGCATTATGTCATGCTTGAGAAGACCCATCAAGCCAAGCAAAATCGCAGTCATGGCAGATATCATTATCATGCAAATGACACACATGCTGGTGGCACATAAAAGCATCCATTACCTTCTCGGAATGGTTGGCATTAGGAAGGGCATACATCCATAGAAAACCATGCCAAATCAGACTAGATCCTGGCACAGCCTTCTAGCATGCCAGTCCAGTTAAACCATTTTCCAACTCATCTCAGCATGGACAATGGACGTTAAATGATGATGATGATGATGATATATATATATAAGGACAGAATGGACTAAACAGAGAAGGAGCGTATAGGAGGATGGAAAGTGTCGCTGAAGAGGTCACACATGTGTGATGGTAGATTTCCAGATAAACGAGTGAAGAATCAATATATAATGCATGTTTTTATTACCAAAAAAAAATTTGCCATCCTGAAATATAATTAATATATACATGTATGTATATATACATACATACACACATGCACTCACACACACACACACACAAGCTTTCACATAGTTTTTCTCAACCAAATCTCACTCACAAAGTTAACCTGAGATTATGGAAAAAGACGTCATTCCATCTTCAAAAAGTATGGGACACTTTGTATATTATCATAGATGTCCAAAGAAAGGCGGAAAGGTTACAGCTGCAATGCTTTTGACTTCAACTTGTGCTTTTCAAACAAGGCTCAATGAGTGCTAATCAATGAAAGCAATTACTACTACTACTACTACTACTACTAATAATAATAATAATAATAATAATAATAATAATAATAATAACAACGGTAATATCACCACTACCACTACTATTATTATTGTTGCTGCTCTTTCAAAGTTTTCTTTGATCTATAATCACTGTGGACAGCTTCCACAACCAGTCCATGTTCCGTCTCCAATATGCTTTCCCTTTGCATTTTCTCTCTATGTAAAAGTCTGTGGTATTTGTTTTGTTTGTTGTTTTTGTCATGCAATAAGAATGCTACACGCACACACACATGTATATACTTTTATGTGTATGTATGCATAAATATATACATACATGCATGCATGCACATATGACTTTGTACTAAATGAATCTGGTGATTAAGTGGACTTGACAATCCTTGTTCCAGTATCGTGTTTTAGAAGCTGATACTTTAAGACAGATAAGTAGAACATATAAAGATAGAGCTTGCTTTACTTACTGATCATAGATCTATCTATTGACAGTTACATTCCTCCCCTCTTTCTCTATTATTTAATCACTCTTAACTCTACCATCAACATAGCTCTCCCTCTCTATCTAAGCTAATATGCCTCTGATGGTATCTTAATTCCATACGCATTTTAAATCTTTGTCCCACACTCCAATAAAACCCTATCATCTTTAACGACTACAGCAGTATTACTCTAGTAAATTTATAATAGCACAGTTATCTCCCCTGCTTAAACATTTATTGATGACATGAGTGGCCAGTAGTTTTCTGAATTACTTTAACTTTCATGTAAAGCTTTACATCTCACATGTGCACGCACACACATATGCATAATCATGTGTACTTAATCTTGTTTTTTTCCCCAGATCATCTGTTGTTGTTTAGCCCCAGGTCAGCCCCGATTGAAGAGACCTATGATGAAAGGCATTCCAGCTGTAATATGTCCTTTTCTTTCTTTGTTTTCTTATTTTCTTTTTCATTTCAAATTGCTGTGCAGAATCAAAATTTATATATCTACTCATTCTTTCTATTGTCTAGTTTTCATGGAATGAGAGAGAGAGAAAGAGGGAATAGGTGGTGGTGGTGGTGGTGGTAGTATTAGGGATTCTGTTATTGTTGTTTAATACCAAATCATCACTGATCCACCAAGAGATCAAACATATTCCAGCTGTGACCATGCTGGTTTCTTTTTCTTTTTGTTGACAAGTATGTAAACTAGTTCTCTCTCTCTCTCTCTCTCTCTCTCTCTCTCTCTCTCTCTCTCTCTCTCTCTCTCCTTTATCTTTGCCCCCTCTTTCTTTCTCTCTCTGCCTCCCCTCTCTTTCTCTCTTTCTCCTTTGTACCATTCCATGTAAGGCATAAGTTGGCAAGCATGGACCTCTGTGCCAAAGTCATGATTTCTTTTTTAAGGAAACAGCATTTCTTTCCATTTGCTTTCTGCTGGTTTATTCACTGATCACTCTGCTTGTTTCCTGGCTCTCCCAAGCTTACTTTGGGTTAAGCTCTGTCTATATTTCTCAATCTAAACCAATATATCACGGCTGTTATCTCATTCTGCCACACACATGCATTGCTTTAATTCCCCATAACTTAGCAGTTCAGCAAAAGAGACTGATAGAATAAGTACCAGGCTTAGATTAAAAAAAAACATTACTGGGGTTGATTTATTCAACTTAAAATTCTTCAGAGAAGCACCCATGCAGAACCACATAAAAGTGTCTACGCAGTGCCACTTAAAAGTGCCTGTGCGGTGCCATGTAAAAGCGCCCATGTGGTGTTGCATAAAAGCGCCCATGCAGTGTTGCATAAAAGCATCCATGCGGTGTCGCATAAAAGCACCCATGCAGTGTCACATAAAAGTACCTGTGTAGTGCCATGTAAAAGTGCTTATATGGCATCATGTCAAAGCACCTGTGCAGTGTCACATAAAAGCATCCATGTAGTGTCATGCATTAGAGCCCATACAGCATCACATAAAAGTGCCCATGTGGTCTCACATAAAAACACCTGGGCAGTGCCACAAAAAAGCATCGAGCACACTCTGTAAAGTGGTTGGCATTAGCAAGGGCATCCAGACATCAGAACCATGCCAAATCAGACAGGCACCTACACAAAAATGTTACCATACCAGACAAAATGCTTAGCAGCATTTTTTCCAACTTCACATTCTGAGTTCAAATGCTGCCGGGATCAATTTTGCCTTTCAGGGTCAATAAATTAAGTAGCTCAAGTACACTCAAGAATCACCATCAGTGTCACCATCATCATCATCATCGTTGTCATTGCTGTCATCATTATTGTCATGATTGTCATCATCATAATCATTGTTGTCATCGTCATAATTGTCATTGTCAACATCACAATCATCACCATCATCATCATCATCTTGGTCGTCATCATCAACATTATCCTTGTCATCATTATCATCTCCTTCATTGCTGTCATCATAATGACCATTATTATTGTCATCATAATCATCATCATCATCATCTCCACCATCATCGGCAGCATCATTACAATTATTCTTTCTTCATATTTGCCATCATCATCATCACTATCATCATTATTATCATCATCATCCCCACCATCATCGCCAACATCATTACAATTATTCTTTCTTTCTTCATATTTCTTACTTCTTCTACAAGATCCACCACAGTTGTTATTCATATTCTACCCTCAACTTAACCTTGACTGGGCTGACCCACCATCAAAGATATTCCAGCTGTGAACAACCCATCTTTTTATTATCTTACTTTTTTCTTTATTTCGTTTCCCAGACACAGGATTACATATTCAAATATGTACTTCCTTTATTTTTTTTAAATGCAGTAGGCTCAGGTTTGGCTGCATGCTTAAGAGATATGCTACTTTGCTACCTAACCACATGGTTACAGGTTCAATTCCTCTGCAGATTACCTTGCAGGTGTGTCTTCTGCTATAGTTTTTGTCAACCAAATTCACTCACAATGGTCAGTCCAGGGCTATAATTGTGTGTGTGTGTGCGTGTGCGTGCACGTGTGTGTATGTATGTGTGTGTGTGTTCTCTTATCTGTTGTCTTAACATTGTGTGGTGGTGGTAGATGATGCACATTACCATCATACAAACAAGGCTGTTCATTTCCAGTCTTCTGTGAAATCATATCCAGCTAAGGGAAAATATTACCTGTTTATAGAAACAGGAGTGGAGGCACATGGCCTAGTGGTTAGAGCAGCGGACTTGCAGGCAAGGGATCGCAGGTTTGAATCTTAGACTGGCTGATGTGTGTGTTTATGAGCAAAACACCTAAGCTCCACGCGGTTCCGACAGACGGCAATGGCGAACTTATGCTGACTCTTTCGCCAAATCTTTCTCTCACTCTTTCCTCCTGCTGGTCCGTTGCAGCTCACCTACGACGGACCAGCGTCCCGTCCAGGTAGGGAACCTATACGCTAAGGAAACCGGCCCTTATGAGCCAGGCGTGGCTTGAGAAGGAACAAACAACAACATATAGAAAGAGGCGAGGGTTGGTGACAGGAAGGGCATCCAGCAATAGAAAACCCTGCCTCAACAAATTCCATCTGACCCATGCAAGCATGGAAAAGAGGATGTTAAGACAAATGATAATGATCTCTTAAAGTGTGGGCACACTGTGCAGTTGTCTAGGGTTCTCACTAATCTAAGGACCCAGTGTTTTTTTTTTATGTATGTTGTATTTATGTACGAAGGGGGCTCATTCCCCCTACATGCACAAAAAAAAAACAAACATAGATTATCGGCAAAGGTAAAGAATACACACACCACCTGTTTTCGGCAGTTAGGGTTAGGGTTACACCAAAAATGGATGGTGTGCATATTCTTTACCTCTGCCTAGGTTATCTTTACTGGGGTTGTGGCAGTGTGTGTGTGTGGCTTAGTGGTTAAGGTATTGAACTCATGATAGTAGGATTGTGGTTTCAATTTCTGGACCAGGCAATACACTGTGTTCTTTAACAAAACATTTCATGGCAAAAATGAGTAATCCTACGACAGACTGGCATCACATCCCGGGGGGAAATATATGCACCACAGCAACTGGAAATCCAGCCCCATGAATCTACATGACTCAGGAAGGCTGGTTGGAGCATGACTATAATACTGTGACTACTGCTATGATCCCCCTACATTTTCCTTCTCATTGTTTGAGTCTCACTCAATACCCCAGCTCAACTTCACTTGACCTTACTCCATCTCACTTCATTTCACTTCCTGCACAGCAACAAGCCAGCCAGTCAACATTACAGCCAGCCATTTTATTCATTCGTTTTGTCTACGGAGATAACATCCCTATCACCTCTCTCCGTTACTAACTCTCCCTTTTGTACTTATTAATACTAAGTTAACTATCCTGAAAACAATTATTATAGTGAAAGTGGGATGGATGGGGTGGGGAGAAAGGGTAGGGTGCGAGGATGAGAGTGATGATGATGATGATGACGAGTTATAGATAAGTAGTGATATATAAATAGAAATATTGAGATACAGTGAAAAATATGCATTCTTTATCAATCTATTGCTAGCCAGTAATAGTAGTAATAGTAGTAGCGGTGATGGTGGTTATCTTAATACTTTTAAGTAAAAAGCTCTAGTGATGGTGATAATGATGATGATGATGGTGGTGTTTGGTATTGATGTTTGAAGGTGATTATAATGTATCAGCAGCAGCAACAGTAGTAGTAGTAGTAGTAGTAGTAGTAGTATTAGCAGTAGCAAAAGGAGCAGTGGTGGTGGTGGTCGCGGTGATTAGTTACAGTCTATTACCAAGCTTATTTTTGAGTGTATGCACATGTGTATGTTTATGTATGTATTTATATATATATATAAAAACTTACTTGGAGGATAAGAAACGACGCGAGGCTGTGTGTGTGTGTGGTCTCTGATGTATATGTGTGTTGGTGTAAGTTGTATATTAATGTATATGTTTGAATGTGTGTGTATGTATAAGTATGAATTATCTGTTACGGAATCTTTCTCATATTCTGTGTGTGTGTATAATATATATATACACACACACACACACACACACACACACAAATTTATTTGTTCATTGTTGGTAATGTGGTTGCATAGAGCCACTTAAAACGTATTTGTTTTAATCATTTATTTTCACTATTCAGCTTCTGAATATTTTCTGACTGAGGACCATCATCATCATCATCATCATCACTGGCATCATCATCACCGCCATCATCATCACTGTCGTAGTCGTCGTCATCATCATCATCACTACCACCCTCGTTATTCTCATCATCAGTCTTACCATTATCAACATCATCATCATAGCTATCACCACCACAGTCATCATATTTCATATTAACATGGATGTGGGGGTGTATGTCATGTAACTCTTTCTTTCTGTCTCTCTCTTCAACTGTCTTTTCTTTGCTTTCATGCCTCCCTCCCTCCTCTTCCTCCTCCTCCTCATTCATGGAGGGCAATAAACAAAAAACCAAGTTATAATGTTTTAGTTTTATTTTATCTTCTACATGGTCAGAAAGGGAAGGTCAGCACTCACCATGACATTTTTATAGGTTTTTTGGATCTTTTTGGTTTGAACGGCAGTTTTTAACATAATTTCTAGGTAACTAAAAAATTTTAAACTTTGTATACTGGTAGAATGTGTTTATAAAACATCTTTTTCTCTAGGCTTTATTGAGAAAATTCTATAGTTTGTAACATATCTGGTCTTTAATTTCTTGCATTTCGACAATTTCAACCAATCAATGACCATCTATTGAGGTGAAAACATTCTGTGCCGTATGAATATGTCCCTCGTTTAAGAAACAGATTGGGTTTATTTACATTTGTGAAGAAAAAAAGATACCCTTCCCCCACCCGTAACCCTAACCCTAACTAACTCTAAATCTAAAATGTTAAAAACTGCCATTCAAACCAAAAAGATCCAGGGTTTTTTTCCTTTTTTCTGAGACTGACAGCCACGAGGAAGAAAATATATTGTGACTCTTGGACCAAGACTCCCTGATTTGAGGATAGGCCAAGAAAATTTATTACAAAATAGACTATGGTAGAAGGACATTCAACAGGGCAATGGCGGCGGCAGCAGCAGCAATGGCATGTTGCTTAGGACTACCACCTATCTATCTCAGTCTCTCTCAGTTGCATTTCTTCTGAATTTATGTTATAAATTCAAATGCCTTGAGATCAACATTGCCTCACATCTCTTTGGAGGTCAATAAAAAAAAAATACCAGTTAAACACTGGGTGTGTGGGGGGGGGGGAGTCGATGTAATTGATTTGTTTCTCCTCCACAAATCTCAGGTATTGAGCCTGTAGTAGAAGGAATTGTTGTTGTTGTTGTTGTTGTTATTATTCAGTAGTGTTTTTTTTTATAGCCTGCTTTCACTTCACTACCGAGTGCAGCTCTGTGTGCCTTGGGTATGTGCTGTGATTTGTTGTGATGCTCTGATGGTTACTGTATGGAAAGTGTTCTGCGTAGGATTTGTGCAGTGCCTAGTAGTGCAATTTTCTGTATGTTATATGTGTTTGTAAGTCCTGGTGTTTTTGTTATGTATTTGTCTGAATATTTTTTTTATCATGCCTTATGCACCTATTATGATAGGAATTGTTTCTGTTTTTAGATTCCACATTCTGGTTACCTCTATTTCCAGGTCTCCATTTCTTTTAGAGACACGTTGTCATCTGCTAGTATTGATACATCAATTAGAAAGCATTTTTTTTCTTCATGATCTCTGACAACTATATCTGGTCTGTTGGCCTTAATTTCTCTATCTGTGTGTATCGGCATATCCCAGAGTATGGTTGCTTTCTCGTTTTCTGTGACCTTTTCTGGTGTGTGCCTATACCATCTTTTTTCTGTTGTTATTTCATAATGTTGGCATAGCTTCCAGTGCATATAGGTCCCAACTCTGTCGTGTCTGTGAATATATTCCTTCTTAGCCAGGACTGGGCAGCCAGAGATAATATGATTTATTGTTTCTTGTCCATCGCCACATATTCTGCAGTTACTTGTTATATTTCTTTTCATTACATGTTTTTGGTAATTTCTGGTGGGGAGGCTTTGGTCTTGTGCTGCAATTAAAAATCCTTCTGTCTCTGCTTTGAGTCCTGAGCTTCTCAACAATTGCTGGGATTTTTCTTTGTCTATTTCTTTTGCATTTGGTTTAGTCCAGTATTTGCCATGAAGGGGCTTTTCTTGCCATCGTTTTATCATGGTTCGTTGCTGTTCTATTTTTAGTTTGGATTTCATTTGTTTTATAGCTTTTGTTGTTTCTTCATCTTCTTCATATTTGTTAGGTGCTATGATTTCTTGTTTGTATTTGTCAGCTTCCTTAAATACTGAGAACAGTTTTTTGTTTTGCTCGTGTTTTGCCGCTATTTGTATCAGTTTTCCTTCCTTCTGAAGTAGATATTTTTGCAGTCCTATGGTGGTTATTTTATAATAGTTTTCCAGCTGTATAAGGCCTCTACCACCTTCTCTACATTGTATATATATAGCCTTTCTATGTCAGATTTTGGGTGATGCATCCTAGATCTTGTCATTATTTTTCTTGTTTTCCTATCTATTTTGGTCAGTTCATTTAGTGTCCAGTTAAGGATATTGTAGCTGTAACTTATAACTGGGACAGCTAAAGTGTTGATACCTATTATCTTGTTTTCAGCATTGATCTCTGTTTTCAGTATTGATCTAACTCGTCTGTAATATTCTTTTTTATTTTCTCTTTCATTTGTGTGTGTTGTGTCTTATCTAGTTCATGGATTCCTAAGTATTTGTAAGTTTGGCTTTGGTCTAATTCTTTTATTTCATTGGTTTTATCTAGTGGGATGTTGCTACTCTTAACTAGTTTCCCTCTTTTTAGGGTTACTTTGGCGCATTTCTCCAATCCAAATTTCATATCTATTTCTTTGGTAAATCCATGAACTGTCTTTAGTAGTGTTTCCAGCTGTTCGTCATTTGTGGCGTATAGTTTTAGGTCATCCATATATAAACGGTGGCTGATCGTTTTGCCGTAACATTTATATCCGCATATGTTTAGCATATTCGATAGAGGTGACAGTGCCAAGCAGAAAAGGAGTGGAGAGAGCATGTCTCCCTGGAATATTCCTCTTCTAATGGGGATGGCTTTGGTTTTCACAAGTCCCTCTTTTGTTTGGAGCTGTAGCACTGTCTGCCATTTATTCATAGTGTCCTATGTATTTTATAATTGTTGGTGCAACTTTGTTAATGGCTAGTGTTTCGAGGATCCACATGTGGGGGATGCTATCAAAAGCCTTTTTGTAGTCGATCCAGGCCATACTGAGGCCTTTCTTCTTTCTGTGGCTGTCTTCAGTTATGGCTTTATTGATCATTAGTTGATCTTTACAGCCATATGAGCCTTTGCGGCATCCTTTCTGCTCTTCTGGAAACAGGTTGTTTTCGTCCAGGTGCTTGTTTAATCTTTGTGATATTACTGCAGTAAATGCTTTGTACATTGTAGGGAGACAGGTTATAGGTCTGTAGTTTTCTGGTTTTGCTGTCTCATTTGATTTGGGAATTAAAATGGTTTTCTCCTTCGTGAGCCATTCAGGCATTGTCTCTGGCTCTGCCAGTATGTTGTTAAAGTTTTCAGCCAGCTTTTTGTGCATTCCTGTTAGATATTTCAACCAGAAGTTGAGGATTTTGTCTTGCCCAGGTGCCTTCCAGTTGCTTAGTCTTTGCAGTGCCTGGGTGACCTCTTCATTTGTTATGGGGGTCCAAAGTTGCTCAGATGCTGAGTTTGTTGTTTTAATACTCCCTTTTTTTGGTTGTTCGTTCGCCGACCATATTTCTCTCCGGAATTCTTCCACTTCTTCTGCCGTTGGTGCTGCAGTGATTTCTATTTTATTTTTGCCAAGTTCTTGGTAGAACTTTTTGGGGTTGGAGTTGAACTGTTTGTTTTGTTCAAAGAAACGTTGGCGTTTCTCATACCGGTGGATCCTTTGTGCTTTGGCAAGGATATCTTGCTTTAGCTTTTCTTTTATCTCAGGTAGATCTTTTTCTGTGAAGTTGTATTTTCGGAGTATTTTTGTTTTCTTTTTGTTGCTTAGTAGCGTTGATTGTCTACTGATTTCATTAAGAATCGACAGATCTTTTCTCATTTTTTGTATTTTGTTTTGGATGTTATTTATTCACAGGGTTTGTTTGGGTGGTGGTACTCCAGTTTGGATGAGTTTGAGTGAGTATCCAGCTTCTTTTGTGGCTGCTGCATATACTAAGTCATTTAGCTTAGTGATATCGCTTTTTGTTTCAGTGGCTATTAGTTCCGCGACGGCTAGGTTTATGCTGTTTATAATTGATGTTGTTGTTTTGTCTATTTTGATTTTTGGGAGGTATGGTCGGTGTTCCATTTTGAGCTCTGTGGTTTTCAGTTCTTTGATTATTCTACTTTTTATAGTATCATAATCATTAGGCTCCCCTTCGTTGTTTCCAGGTTTTAGATTTGTGTCACTTTCTTTCTCATTTGTATGTTTGTTTGTCGTGTTTTGGCTTGCTGTTTGTCGTGTATTATTATGTATCCTTACGGTCTGGGTTTGTTGTTTTTTCTTTACATCGTTTTTGTTGGAAATGTTACGTTTGTCTTCGTGTTTTACTGTTTCAGTGTTTATATTGTTTGGCATTGTTGTGTGGCTTCTATCTTCATTTTCCTGATGTATTTTTTCTTTTAAATGTTCTATTTCTATTCCTGATATTTTTTTTGCGTTGAAAATATATCTTCGCACATTAGCTAGTTTAATAGGATTCATTGCTGCATCCAGGTCTTTATTTATGTTATTTTGCTTCCATATTTTATACATATATGTTGTTGTGTTTTCGCTCTTTGGGTAGAGCACTGCTGTAAAGTAGGCATGCATGTAGGATTGAAATGTATTCCTCACGTGTCCATTTATGCCTTTTTGGTTTTATTTGCGGGACATGAGGAACAACGTCCGGCCCATTATTTTGACGGTTGTCATTTTCATAGGGTGCCGGTCCGTTCATTTCTGTTAGTCACATTGTTTTGCACGTGTAGCTTTTTGTACATTTTATGTTGTAAGTTTACAGTACGTACTTATTCTTGGGTTGAATAATACTGGTATTATTTAATTTATTCGTAGTTTTTTTGTACATGCTGTTTGGAGCTGGAGATGATCTGGTGTTGAGGGATCGTAATGTATCAAGCATGTTTACATGTGCTGTGTTAGCGGTGGAGATGATATCGAGTTAAAATGCATCATTTCGTTTGGAAAATAGCAATAAATTTCAATGAGTATTACTTACTCGGATATAGTCCAATCCTTTGTCAGTTATTTTTTAGCTCCATGCGATGTCTTTGTTTCCGATGTTTGTGGATAGATTTCGGAGCACTGTTTTTTCGCTCTCACATGTTAAATGTCCCCAGTGTTTTATTATTATTATTATTATTATTATTATTTATTATTATTATTATTGTTATTGTTATTGTTATTATTATTTTTATTTTTATTGTTATTATTATTATTATTGTTATTATTATTATTTTTATTATTATTATTTTTATTATTATTATTATTGGCAGAAGCCATGAGTGTATTGACTGCTCTTTTCATTGAATGTAACATTAAAACAATATTTAAAAGGAGGAGAGAAAAAAACAATAAACTGAACAGTTAATTAATTAATCGATAATATATCAAAGTGGATTAATTCACACAAACGAGCCTTCGAAATGTCTATGATAAGTTATTAATGAGATTAACATTTTTCAAATTATTAATCTCAAAGGATTGGAAATGAAAAACCTTGCTTTTTTTTTTTTTGCTTTTGCAATATTGATATTCTATCAGTTTGAGTTTTGATTGTTATGTGTGTGATTATTGTCATCAGGTGTCTTTTGTCATCAAATGTTTCATAATAGTTATCAGGTGTCTCATAATCTTCATCAGGTGTCTTCTTATCCCCATCAGGTGTGTCCTTAACATCATCTAGTGTCTCTTTGTTGTCATCATTAAATATTTCGTAATTTTTATCAGGTGACTTGTTGGCACCAACAGGTGTCTGTCTCCTCATCAGCAGGTGTCTCCTTGTCATCATCTGGTGTCCCTTAAGTGTTACGAAATGTCTCATGAGATATGTCATAAAATTACTACAAATGTAAGGGGTCATAAAGCAGCAGAGAGCTATCATCAAACCATCCTTCAAGCTATAATTACAAGCCCTTTAGGAGTCATAAAACTGCAAGGATCTATCATCTAACCAGCCTTCAAAATAAAGTGTGATACCTATAATTACAAGCTATTTAGAGGTCATAAAACAGCAGGGATCTATCATCTAACCAGCTATCAAGCTAAGGTGAAATAACTATAATTACAACAGGTTTAGGGGTCATAAAACTGCAAGGATCTATCATCTAACTAGCCTTCAAACTAAGGTGAAGTACCTGTAATTACAAGCCATTTAGAGGTCGTAAAACAGCAGGGATCTATCATCTACATATTCTTCAAACTAAGGTGAAATAACTATAATTACATGCCTTTTAGGGGCCATAAAACAGCAAAGATTTATCATCTACATATCCTTCAAATTAAGGTGACTGTAGCTATAATTACACACAGCTGTCAAACCAATTAAGAAACTTTTATACAGGTGTTTGACCTGCTGAATATAACAGCCAGTTCTGTCTCACTCACACTGCCACCTTTTCAGGATCCCAAAATCAACCTGCCTAAGACTGACTCTATTAAACTGTTAAAATGTTAATTACAGATCTTAGACTGAAGTCTCATAATCACATGACAGATAGTAAATTCACATTGACAAATATTTATCTTGTATAAGTAAGTTGTGAGTTATTTCACTAATCTTCTCATTGTTCTTGATGGTTTTGAGAATTTAAATGGAATGCTTGTATATTCTTGTTAGAAGTATTGTCACAAAAGAGTGAGACAAGGGAGTATTCATTTGGTGTGCATGTCTATACATTTTGTATGTATGTATATGTTTAAATATATATATATATATATACACTTTTACTTGTTTCAGTCATTTGACTGTGGCCATGCTGTAGCACCGCCTTTAGTTGAGCAAATCAACCCCAGGACTTATTCTTTGTAAGCCTAGTACTTATTCTGTCGGTCTCTTTTGCCGGACCACTAAGTTATAGTGACGTAAACACACCAGCATCGGTTGTCAAGCGATGTTGACGGGACAAACACAGACACACAAACATATACACACACACATACATATATACATATATACGACGGGCTTCTTTCAGTTTCCATCTACCAAATCCACTCACAAGGCTTTGGTTAACCCGAGGCTATAGTAGAAGACACTTGCCCAGAACCCAGAACTATATGGTTTGTAAACAAGTTACTTACCACACAGCCACTCCTATGCTTGTATGTAAACTATGTATATATATATATACATACAACATACATAGGCAGAGGTGTGGCTGTGTGGTTAAAAAGCTTGCTTTCCAACCACATGGTTCCAAGTACAGTCCCACTGTGTACATGTGTTTATGTCCCAGTAACTTAGCGGTTTCGACAAAAGAGACTGATAGAATAAGTACTAGGGTTTAAATAAAAAAAATAAGCCCTGTTCGACTAAAATCCTTTAAGGTGGTGCTCCAGCAAAGCCACAGCCAAATGACTAAAGTAAAAGAATACACACACATATATGAGTGTGTATGTATATATATATAGATGTGTATATAGCTATATGTATGTGTTTATACACACACACACACACACATATATATAACTGGAGGCGCAATGGCCCAGTGGTTATGGCAGCAGACTCACGATTGTAGGATCTCGGTTTTCAATTCCCAGACTGGGCATTGTGAGTGTTTATTGAGCAAAACACCTAAAGCTCCATGAGGCTCCAGCTGGAGGTGGTGGTGAACCCTGCTGTACTCTTTCACCACAACTTTCTCTCACTCTTTCTTCTTGTTTCTGTTGTACCTGTATTTCAAAGGGCCAGCCTTTCCACACTGAATCTCCCCAAGAACTATGTTAAAGGTACACGTGTCTGTGAAATGTTCGACCACTTGCACGTTAATAAATGAGCCCCCGGCATCACATGTGCCAAACTGTATCGGCCTTTTCCTTTCCCTTGGATAACACTGGTGACATGGAGAGGGGAGGCTGGTATGCATGGGCGACAGCTGGTCTTCCATAAACAACCTTGCCCAGACTTGTGCCTCAGAGGGTAACTTTCTAGGTGCAATCCTATATACATCATAGGCTCCAAACCTCCAACATTCCTCCATTTTTCCTGAGTGTAGGATTAATATACCTTGTTTGTTGTTCTCTCACCTGTCTCTGTCTTTTGTTTTTTTTTGTTCTTTTTTTGTACAATTCTGAATTCTGTGTGTATATGTGTGTATGTGCATGTGTATGTGTGTGTAATCCTAGATATTTTTAAAATGTGGCAGGATGGCCACAGCTGGAATCCTTTTCATTATGTGCTTCCTCAATCTGAGCTGACCTGGGGCTATCCAACAACAACAACATCTAAACAGATGTTACCTAAACATAGGTGTTGTTGTTGTTGCTTGGGGGCAACATTTAAGACACTATAAACACATCTGCTCTTTTTCATTCACTCTTCCTTTTATTATTTTATTTTTGTTTTCCTCTTAACCCTTTTAGCATTCAGATTACTCCAGCAAAAGCAATGCTTATTTATTTACGTTGATTGCAAATTAATCAGGCATTATCCTGAAGCATCAGACTCTGATGGTGTGATTGTTTATTTTTAGAATGACATTGTAGGGTTGTTGCGAAAGGTTGGATCTGGATAGTTTTAACATAAATCAGAAAGAACATTTTTGCCAGATTATCAAATGTAACGTTTATTTATTGTTATTGTTTGCAATTTAATCATGCATTATCTTCTAGCTTTGAGATTTTGATGATGTGATTGTTTATTTTTAGAATGACATTGTAGGGTATGTGTGAGAGACCAGATCAGGCTTGTTGAGCTTAAAACAAGAAGAATATTTGGGCCAGATATGACCAGATTAAATGCTAAAGGGTTAAAGTTATTTTCTCTGAATTGCGTCTGGTTTCATTTCACATATCTGTCTCTCTCTTTCTTTCTCTCACTATTTACCTGTCTGTCTCAATTGTTTTCTTCCTGTGTGTATCTGTCACTAACGCACACACACAAACACACACACTCTCTCTCTTTCATACACATACACACATTCTCTCTCTCACACACACACACACACACACTTTCTCTCTCTCTCTCTCTCATGCACACACACATGTATATGTGCATATGTTGGGTTTCTTTCAGTTTCCATTTACGAAATCCGCTCACAAGGTTTTCATCAATTCATGGGTTTAGTAGGGGACACCCAAAGTGCAGCACATTGGGACTGAACCCCAAACCATGTAATTGCAGAGCAAACTTTTTAACCATACATTATATGTGTGTGTTTATATATATATATATATATCAAAATAAGCAACAAGTATATCCGAGGTAATGTGGTACAATCATTTCATGCTACTTCATTTTATTAAACACTGTTAGTATTACATCTGTTTTAAAACTGATGTAATACTTAAAGTGTTTAATAAAATGAAGTAGCATGAAACGCTTGTACAACATTACATCGGATATACTTGTTGCTTATCTTGATTGTAATCACCCCATAGATTTATATGGATAATACCATATACAAAATTCTGGTGCCTTTGACTTAAGTACCATATTCATTTGAATCTAAATTTTGCTGAACTTGCGGCCCCTGGAAACAAGTGAAGCAATGTTTCCCTTAAAAATTATAGATACAAAATTGAAGCTATATTACTCATTTTTCATAAGATCGTTCTTCTAATGTTCTGTAAAATTAATATAAACTGCATGACATCATAGGCTTCAGGCTTTTATTGTCACATTTAGCTTCAGATGACAAGCCATGGCAGATGACACAAAAAAACCGTTGCAATGGAAACAACACGAGCTGTTGCATCCTTTTTGGTGTAATATTTTAGATGCTAATAAATATTTATACGCTTAGATTAAGCGTTTCTGTCAATTTGCAATACCTATGATATATATAATGTTACAATGTTATGTAACACATAGGAAAAGTGAAGCAAGTTGATGTTCTGCTTCCATCAGAGAAAATGTAGTTTTCTGCGTTTATTCAAACTATTTTATACTTTTTCAAATTACAGAATACCCTTAATATAAAATGTGATTTTTAAAAAATTTTAAAAACAGCTGTATAATATAAACACGTCAATTTGATTCAAATATCTATGTAACAGAAAATTTTGGTCATTGCTTCCCCAGCCAGAAAGATCACCACACGGCCCTGATATATATATATTTGCATGTATGTATGTATGCATATAAATGTGTGTGTGTGTAAATATAAATATATATTCTTTCTGAAATTAAGGATAAGATCATTTTAATGATTTATTGACTGGCCCAGCAGGAAATAAAAACCACATAGGTAATTTTTATATACTAAATTTATAATTATATACTTAATTATTTTAAAGGGATCGGAATAACCTCTCTAACACACCAGAGACAGATGTCAAATGGCATGAAGAACCACCTTATTTCTCCTACAGCTCAGGTTGTAAACGAACAAATGAAAACGAATAAATACAACTTTCCAGTTAATACACACACAATACACAATTAACTGGAAAGCTGTACTTATTATTATTTTTCATTTGCTTTTGGTTCTTAATAAGGTGGTTCTTAGTGCCATTTGGTAACTATCTCTAGCTGTTGTAGAGGTTATATATAAATATATATATAGATATAGGAGTGGCTGTGTGGTAAGTAGCTTGCTTACCAACCACATGGTTCCAGGTTCAGTCCCACTGCATTACACCTTGGGCCGACCAAAGCCTTGTGAGTGGATTTGGTAGACGGAAACTGAAAGAAGCCCGTTGTATATATGTGTATATATATATATATATATATATATACACGCATACACACACACACACACACACACACACATATACTTAGAAAAGTTTTGGCCAGAATTGGCCTAGGTCATAACTAACTTAATAGACGACCCCCACCCACCCACCCCAGGTAGACATTTAATGATGTTTCATATTACAGTCATTCTTTGAGCACCACTGCCCATTTGAGTAAAGAGTTATCATTTGCAGAGAATATGTCCAAGTGTGAGTGGTTTATCTGGAATTTGTTAGAGGTATTTGTCAAGGAACAGTTTGTAAAAAAATTCATGAAGATTTTTTTCTTCCCTTATGCGTCTTGGCAAGATGTTAAAGAGAGCAGGGCCAGTTGAGGTGAAATAGTTCTGTCTTAGTTTTGTGATATGATGCGAGAATGATTTTTGTAGAGGCCAGATGGCACGGGAACCAAGCCTTGGGTGAATTTTAACGTCAATGCCAACATCATTTATACTGTTTACATGAAGTTCTATCTGAGTCAGATAAGTGTTTTTAATTTGTTTTCTTTTTTAACGAAAACGATGCAAGCTATAAGAAATAATACAAGCCAGTGATTTGTACTTTATATCTTGACCTTCAATATTTTGGGGTGTATACATATGCTTGAGAACAGAAAATTCAGCTCACAGCAACGTATCTCCAAAGATTTCCTGATGAAGGTTCTTAGCCCCAAAATATTGAAATACAAGGTATGAATACAATCCATTGACTTTGATTATTTCTTATATACACCGCATTGTTCAAATTAAGAAAGCACACATACGCACATGCATACATACGTACACACACACACACACGAGAAAAGAAAGAGGTTATTTGGTTTTATAAAAGTTCTCTTGTTATTCTTTTCAACTGAACATGTTAGTAAAATGTCAAGATGATGTAATAATACACTCACACGCAGACATACTACAAACACCACACACACACACATAGCTTTATTACTGTCTTGCCAAGATTCTTCATTTAATCATCTATCATATACTACCTGCCTCCCAACACACACTTTCCCCAGACACCACAACCACTGCCAACACCAACACCACAACCGCATTTGCTGTTACCTACTGCACTGCATACTTGTCTTCACCCTCACTGCATGCTCCCAATGCTACTACTACCACCACCACCACCACCACAGTTACTACTACTATTATTACAGCACCACCACTATTACTATTACAGCCATTGTATTATCTCTACTACATACTATGTAATCATGCACCACTGTGCTTCCGCCAAAACCACATAACACACTCTGTACTACCACCACCACCCTCACTATCACCACCACCATCACCAACAACAATGGCTTCAGTAAACCAAGAATGCTTTTATTTGGTTGCTAGACTTGCTAGAAATCACAGCCAAATCTCCCTCAAAGTATAACCTGACATCTTAAAATGTGAGAACATACAATGGATAATGTAGTCCTCAATATCCTTTTCACAAAAAAATGGAAGACTGGGTGGTCATACTTGGAACGCCTTTGATCATATATGTGTTTTCTCAGGGTGTACATGAACTAGCAAAGGAACTTGTATGTGGTTGTACACCCTTCTAGAAACAGCAGCCAAAGTTTCCTAAATTTACACCCTACCTTCCATCTTTGAAATGGTCCAGTCAAGGACTACATTGAAATATGGTAGTCCTAGAAACATGATGCCTAAGAACAATGGAGTGGTCATGGATGGAACATTTTTGATCATAAATCAGACCAATGAGTACCTTATATCTTACTATACTTGTTTCAGTCATTGGACCGCTGCCATGCTGGAGCACTGACATGGAAATTTTACTCAAGGAAATCAATGCCAAATCTTAGTCGCTTAGTCTCTTTTGCTGAACTGTAAAGTTATGGGGATATAACCAAACTTACACTAGTTGTCAAGTGGTAGTGGAGGACAAATGCACTCACACACACACACACACACGTTTGATGAATACCCATACCAGCTTGGAAAATGGATGTTAAATGTTGATGATGATAATGATATGACAGGCTTCTACATAGTTTCCACCTACTAAAATTCACTCACAAGGCATTGGTGAGTCCTAGGTGCCTTGCAGTGGAACTGAACTTGAAACCTTATGGCTGCAAAGCGAGTTTCGTAACAACACAGCCACGCCTACACCGAATTACATAAGGACTACAGAGCATGCCATCTCACTAATTACTAAACTAACACTACCATTAGCACCACCACCACTACTACTATTGGTGCCACTGCTACCACTACTACTTCCACCACTACCACCGCTACTACTGCTACCGTTACCACTGTCACCTCCACTACAACTGCTGTTACTGCCACTACTGCCACCATTACCAAAGCCACCCCCACTACTACCACTACTATTGCTACTGCTGCCACTACCACCACTACTACTGCCGCTGTTACCACTGCCACCACCACCACTACTACTGCCGCTGTTACCACTGCCACCACCACCACTACTACTGCCGCTGTTACCACTGCCACCACCACCACTACTACTGCCGCTACTACCACCGCCACCACCAATATCACCAACATCATCATCTCTTATATTTCTCTCATTTACAATAACTTTTCCTTTACTCAAACATTGTTTATTCAATTTTCTTATCAAGAATTCATTTATTCTGCTCAAGTGCAATGCATTTCATATGCACTTAAATACTGCAGGTATGCACATGCCTATATATCCATACATAATACATGTATAGCTGCATGTGTTTGTATATATATATATATATATATTCATTTGAGTGTGTGTATATGGAATGAAAACTTCAAGTTATCTTAACGTGTTTGTTTTGCTCTAAAGATAACAAAGAGTTCCTTCTTGCATTGATGGAGGTAATGAAGAATATTGAAAGATGTAGAGCCACATGGCCTAGTGGTTAGAGCAGTCGACTTGCGGTCTAGGGATTGCGGGTTCGAATCTCAGACTGGGCGATGTGTGTGTGTTTATAAGCGAAACGCCTACTCTCCACGCAGTTCCGGCAGAAGGTAATGGCGAACTTCTGCTGACTCTTTCGCCACAACTTTCTCTTAATGGCAGTGCTCCAGCATGGCCACAGCTCGTGAGCTGAAACTAGATGAAAAAAAATGTAATGTTCATTCTTTTCTTTGAGTCATTGATTACAAAATCTCAAATTTAGGGGATGGTTACAGGACCATTTTAACAACATTCTAAGCCCTCAAGCAAATCAGTGCACTGGGCCCTGTAGTATTTAATAATTGATAGCAAGCCACAACATACATAGATCAGAGTTGGGCTCCAACATCAGTGAAGACCCCTGGCAAATTAATACTCTGGACCCTATGTTATTTATTTATTGACAGCAAGCCACTGCATAAACAGATCAGAATTGGGCCCCTAGACCTGTAAAGACCCTGAACAAGCCAATGCACACTGATCCCTATAGTATTTATTTATTGACAGCAAGGGAGGTGAAAGAGAGAATGCCCTAAAAATATCTTGAGGAGAAATACTGAAAAAGGGTTGAAAAAGCAGGACTCCAACTGGAACCAAGTAGAAATGACAACCCATAGTCGAGAAGAGTGGAGATAGGTTGTTGGTGGCCTATGCTCCATAGGAAACAAAGGGGCTTAGGTGATTAAGTGCTCCACTTGTGGTATTACTGGATTATATGGTTACCTGTAGCATGTTTCCATCGGTCTTTGATAGAATTGGTTTTGACCTAACACTCTGGTACTTGACTGGTACGATTTTGTTTTATTGACCCCAGAAGGTTAAGAGGCAAATTTGAACTCGGAGCATAATGAGGAGTCATAATTGAGTGCATACCACAAGGCATTTTAAAATCTGATGCTCATCTGACATATGCTCTGTCTGCCATGTTGCTTATTTTCTTTGCAAAGCAATTATTTATTGCAATCCTGGGCAGATGAAATGATGGGAAGTCTTTGTAATATCTCCTTCATCCAACTCCCTTGTGGCAAATAAAAGAAATCATCATCACCACCACCACCACCACCACCACCACCACCATCATCATCATCATCATCATCATTATTATCACTCATATTGATGATAATACTTTTATTTGATTAGTCTATAGCAGGGACAGTATAGTGAATTGAATTTATAATTCATATTTGTATGTATTAATACATGTATGTATGTGTGTGCATGTATATATATATATATATATGTGTGTGTGTGTGTATGTATGTTGATCTGTGTATTTGGCCATATGTTTTGTATGTATATTTAACTGTGTTATGTGTGTGTGTATTATATATCTATATATGCCTTTATTTATATGCATTTCTCTACAGTTCTGTATGTATGCTGTATTTATATGTCTAACCACGAGACACAATTTCACAGCCATACTACAATACATATGATATGACTGTGTGTTCATATATTTTTAATCATTGTATTAGAACTCTGGTACAAGGAAAAAGAGCTGACAGTGACTTCGAAGTTTTGCTGTTGGTTGGCCCTCTTCAGATTAAAGATAAACCGCTCTATGTATAACTCTACATGTGAAGTCGCATGGTTCAGTGGTTAGAGCATTGAGCTCATAATCAAGAGATAGTGAGTTCGATTCCCAGACCGGACTGTGTGTTGTGTTCTTGAGCAAGATACTTTATTTTGCGATACTCCAGTACACTCATATGTAGGGATGCATTGCGGCGTCAAATGAAAATATAACACATACATATATATATATATATATATGAATATATGCATATATACATACGTATAAGTACATGCCTACATATATATGTATATATACATGCATATATGGGTACAGGACATCAAAAAAGGTAGACACAATGAGAAACGAAAACATAAAAACAAAAACATGGAAAACGAACTTTTTTTTGAACAACAAAAAAAAAAGCAAAGAGAGAACCAAGACATGCAACATAAAGAACATCAGTTGTCCCTGTATATATATATATATATATATATATATATATATATATATATATATATATATATATTTAATATAGGACAAAATTTTTTCAAAATTTTATCAATGACCAGCATATTAAAAAATACCTTTATAGGTTAAATTATAAACAACTTATAAATAAGGGCAAATGAAAAAATTTCTAATATATATATATATATATATATATATATATCTTACATATATGTAAACATGGGAGCAGGCATGGCTGTGTGATTAAAATGTTGGCTTCCCAACCACATAGTTTCAGGTTCAGTCCTGCTGCACAGCACATTGCTGAAGCATATGTCTTCTATTGTAGCATCAAGCCAACCAATGTCTTTTTAGTAGATTTGGTGGATAGAAACTGTGTGAAGCCCATGTGAGTGTGTGAATGTATACATAGAATATTATGCATGTGAAAGCACGGTTAGGGTATTGCACTCGAGATCATGAGATTGTGGGTTCAGTTCCCAGACTGGGGTAGGGGAGGGGCACATTTTGTTCATGAGCAAAAACACTTCATTTCACATTGCTCTGTCGGTAAGAGAGTTGCAGACTCGTTATTTTGTCAGTAGAGACAATAATCTCCTGGTTCTCTAACTTCTGAGTTCAAATCCCACATAACCGGAGAAGGCAAAGGGAAACCACTCCAGTATTCAACCTAGGTCTGGTCATTGTAGCCAGAGTTCCAGTAATCTACTTAACAGAGACAGGGTGGCGTGGGGGGTTAAGTGCCCTCCCAGGTCATATAGAGAGTGCTGGAGAATGTTCACTTACACAGGACATACCCAAGGCCAGACCACATCTAGACTAGACAAGACTAGATTGTATGTATGTATGTATGTTTGTGTGCTTGTGCATATATGGAGATTAAGAACTTCTACATCCTGCATATGTGGTATGTAAAACTGTTGAGTTATAGACACTGAAGTTTGTTGCCATTTCCCCATCAACAAATCATCTGCTGCCTCTACATTTTTAAATATGTTTACAATAAGAGATCCCTCACTGGAAAAATAAGAAAAGGTGAGCAACAGGAAGGGCATCTATCTGTAAGACATTAACTCATCGATTTTGCCTTTCATTCTTTTGGGGTCGATAAATTAAGTACCAGTTGCATACTGGGGTTGATCTAATCGACTGCTCCCCTTCCCTAAAATTTCGGGCCTTGTGCCTAGAGTAGAAAAGAATATGTATATGCATCTAACCTATGCTAGCATTGGGAAATGAAAGTAAAAACAAAATGAACAAATTTATACATGTGTGTATTGTATATTTGAGTCTTAACGATGGTTTGGAAACACATGGCATGCTATACAAGCTTGTCTGACTTTCATGTTTTCCACAGCATGAAACCAATAGTAGCTTAGATTTAAAACCTGTGTTCATTAAATGATATTTATCTCTCACTGGATGGAGTACATTTTTTTCGTTGATCCCACCAACACTGGAACAGTAAATAACACATGCACACATATATTAGTAATAACATGGTGGAATATTCATTTATAATAATGTATGTAAGACATGTTCATATAAACTTGTACATGCGTGTGAAGCTACACATATTTCACACACACAGAGGAGGACATGTTAAACTCTTTATTGAGAAACTGATCTGTGAAAACCCGACAAACGTTTCATGTTTTAAAGATTTGTGATGAAGTAGTCACATCCCTTTCAATGTCCTACTTGAAGCTGGCAACTTTTGCATGTGCATGTGTGAGTGTACAATTATATATATATATATATATATATACACACACACACACACACACACACACACGTTAGTAACTTATTGTTTGGTGGTTGGGTGGTTGTAGTAGTTATAAGTGCTCCTTCAGAATGGATCACATATATATATATATATCAGTGAAGGCACATGGCTCAGTGGTTAGAACATCAGGCTCACAATCATGAGGTAGCCCATGAGCCTGGCTAGACTTTAAAAGGGTGCACTTATTATTATTTTTATTATGTAGGTAACCAGTTATGCAACTGATGAAAACCTATGCACTTGTATGTATGCATGTACATTTTTATGTTTGTATTCGAGTATGGATATTTATATTACTTGTGTATATGTGTGTTTTCGGTGGTTTTGTTATACGGTGCCATATTTAACAATCCTGTAAATAATAATAATAATGGTATTTTATATAAGCTTAAAGCTTCTGGTGATCACCGTGCAATGACTAAGGAACACAGTCTAATAATGTATATAAGCACAAAAAGAATAAAGCGTAAAAGAGGAAACCCTTATATAAATATTTAATTTGTAATCAATTTACATATGTATACAAACACACATTCAGTCTCACTTGAATGGTGCTTTTTATGTTCCACCAGCATGGGAGCCAGTCAGTCGGCACTGGCACTGGCCACACTCGAATAGTACTTTTTACATGCCAGTCATATACATATATATATATATATATATATATATATATATATATATATATATATATATATGGGGGGGGGTCTGTGTTTGCCCACCCCACCACCACTTGACAACTGATGTCGGTGCCTTTACTTCACCATAACTTAGTGGTTCAGCAAAAAGCAACCAATAGTCGATTGATTCAACTAAAAAAATTTTTCAAGGGTGGTGCCCCAGCATGTCTGTAGTCCAATGACTGAAACAAGTAAAAGATAAAAGATATAGTACGACAGGGAAAGAATTTTCTGCAATAAAAGAAGAAAACAAACAAAAAGAAACCGAACAGTTGTAAGGATATGAATATTATTGGTAGAACTAACAAGATTAGTCACCAACGCCATGGCTAAAGAGTCTATACTTTCTCTCCTTTATTTTATTTATTTGACGCCTTGTTTCTAATATTTATTTATTCTTGTGTTTGACATTGATGTAATTTCAGTTCCTCTTTTTTTTTTCTTTGTATGAGTGTGTGTGAGTGTTGTATTAGTCTATGTGTATTTGATTTCTGGTTATAATTAGGTTGCCAATTAAGAGAATTTCCGAACCTGAAAATGTTAGAAAGTGTATGTAAGTGCTTCTTCTTCACCAAATGTTTCCTTGTGATAAATGTTATGTTTCTGTCAGTTTTCTTGTTTCGAGTGTCAATCTAGTTCAATGTTTAAGGCGCCGCACTCAGTAGCAGTCTTGAAGATCAACCATTTAAGATCAATAGTTTATGTAGAAATTGACAGTAAAGCATTAGATAGGAATTACAGAACACACAGCGCCATTTATTCTGGTAGTAAATTATCATCATCATCATTATTTTGATAATTATTACCATCATCATCATCATCATCATTATTATTGTCATAATTGTTGTTTGCAATATTGGCAGAAATGTTAGAGCATTCGACCAAATGCCTTGTGGTATTTGTTCCACTCTTTTCCACTAGTGATTTTCAACCAGAGTCCATATAAGATTTTTGTGGCTCCACAGAAACAAAATAGCAAACATAGGACCCACAGTAATTTATTAAGGGTCCATGAAAAACTTTTGCTTTAGATGTATGTATTGCAAGAAACATCTAGGTTTCTTTCTCTAAACATTTTAATCAGTTCAAAGGGTCCAAAGATAATAAATGGTTGAGAATTTCTGATTTATACTCTGAGTTCAAGTCCCCAAATTTTACCCTTCATCCTCTCTCACTCAATAAAATCAGTCGGGTACTGAGGACAATTAAATATTATTGCTCCCTTCCCCTAAATTAGTGGTCTTATGCCTCTATGCTAGAAACAGTTACAGTAACTTGTGCCCCACCCTCCTACCCTATCTTGTCCCATTGGAACCACAGGGTTGCCAGATAACTGATCTCCCTGATAGCTGATCATCATAGCATCTTACATAAATAAATGACCATAGCACCTCACAAAATTCATGAAAACTCTTTTCAAGCACAAGTATTAGGACAGTGGTTCCCAAACTTTTTCAGGCTGTCACCCACTTGACACCCAAGCTACATTCCTAGCGCCCCCACCCCAACTAACCATCACAAACATAGACCTCTTTCTGAAGCAAATTCAAAGCAACTGTATTTCACAATTAAAACTTAACCTAATGAATCCATTATTTTGTTGTTTTTATGTGAATTGCTACCCCATTATCGCCCCCTCCACACACACACACTTTTCTTCAACACTCCCTTGGGACATTCCACTGGCCCCAGGGGGTGGGGTAAGGGACAATACTGCCTACTTTGGGAACCACTGTATTAGAATATTATTTAAATACAAGTATTTAAACACCAGCATTAGAATATAGGGTGGTAAACTGGCAGAATCGTCAGCACGCTGAGTAAAATGCTTAGCGGTGTTTCATCTGCTGTTATGTTCTGAGTTCAAATTCCAACGAGGTCAACTTTACCTTTCATCCTTTCAAGGTCAATTAAATAAGTACCAGTTATGCACTGGGGTTGATGCAATCAACTTAATTCCTTTCTCTGCCCTTGTTTGCCCTTTCTTGTTTAGCCCCCCTGTGGGCAATAAAGAAATAAATATTTTGGAAATAGTAAAAATGAGAGAAACAAAGAAGGAATAACAATATAATTTAAGTGAAGAACCAGTTTTACTAATATACTAAAATCTGGCACTCCATCAATTGCAATGACAAGGTTTCCAGGTGATCCAATCAATGGAACAGCCTGCTTGTGAAATTAATGTGCAAGTGGCTGAGTATTCCACATACATGTGCACCCTTAACATAGTTTTTTAACATAGATTCAGTGTGGCACAGAATGTGACATGGCCGGCCCTTTGAATTACAGGTACAACTCATTTTTGCTAGCTGAATGGACTGAAGCAATGTGAAATAAAGTGTCTTGCTCAAGGACACAACATACCACTGGGAATTGAACACCTGACCATACAATTGTGACCCCCACATGGCTATATAACCTAATAAAATACAGGTCATATAAATGCAGTAAAATAAAATACTATATTTTATGCACCATGAGAAGAAATGATCCATTTTAGATGCAGTACAAACTATGACAATTAATTAATTACCAAAAATAAGTACACAGCCACTTGACCCTAACATATTCTCTTTTTTTTTTCTAGCTGTTGTTTACTTGACTATTCTGGTTATTTGAGTAAATGAGAATAGATTGTTTACTGTATTTTTATTACTAAGCAGTAATCTTATTTTCCTTGCATGCTTTTGCTGCACTATCAAGTGCAGTTCTCTGTGTCTTAGGTATGTGCAGTATTTTGTTTTGGTTTTGTTGTTGTATTGAAAGCATTCTACAGAATATCTACCATAAATCCTCGAGTATAGTCCGCCCTTGAGTATAATACGCAGGAGATTTTTAGGGGCTGTACCTCTGAAAAACCTAAATACGCACCCCTTCTCTAACTTGAGTCGAGGAAGTCTATATAATGTCCTTGGTTTGTAAAAATGTATATGGTAATGTCCTTTATTATTATTGTATATGTAACATAATGTAAATGTGTAGCTTTTTTTGCATTTTGTTTGCAGAAAATGAAGAAATAACGGTAATAACGTTTAATAAATGTTGTTAACTGCAAGTTATGGATGGTTCTTTTATGACTTCATTGCTTTCAGGCTTAGCTTGAGGTATTTTCATGCCCGACATCATAAAATGCGTCTGAATAAACATTGCCGGACAGCAAATCGAGACTTGGACATTGCTTAGAAAATAATTTTCATTTTTAACCTCGTATATAGTACATGCTAGGGATTTTTACCTTTAAATTTTGGGGGAAAAATGCGGATTATACTCAAGGATTTACGGTACATCATGCTTGCAATGCTATTTTCTAAATGTTGCGCATATTTCCAAATCCTTAGGTTGTCATATATTTGTCTAAATATTTTATCACTATTATTACAAGAATTGTTTCTTTTTACAGGCTCCACATTCTTGTTATCTCTATTTCCAGATCTTTATATTTGAGTAGTTACCCTATCTCTTTGAGAGATGCATTATCATTTTTTTAGGTCTGATGCATTCTTTCCTTGGCTTCCCAATAACAATATCTGGTCAATTAGGTTTAATCTTTCTGCCTGTGTGAATTGTCTTATTGCAATGGATGCTCACATTTTTTCATTCCCTGAGATCTTTCCTGGTGTATGCTTATAGTATTTCTTTCTTCTTTGTATATCATTATCATGGTATAACTTCCTATGTAAGTTCCAGCTCAATCATATCTGCAGATGTATTCCTTCTTGCAGGGTCGGATTAAGACCCATACAGGGCCCTAAGCACTTCAAAGATTTTGGTAACCCATATATATGGAATTCAAAATATAAACAATAATAAACTATGAAATAGATTTTCAGTTTTCAAAATAAAACAAAACTAACAGTAAGATGGAAAATAATGTTTATTTTTGTATAAAATTCCACTTTATTTGAGAAGTTTTCTCTGACTTTTTTAATAGCAGTCTTTGATCAGATCCTCAAAATTAATCTTGCATAACATATCTGCTTCGTTACTTAGTTGAGATAAAGGCATTCCAAATATTATTTTAGCAGGTTTAAAATGATTCATTTTGTGTAGTAAACCATTTACCATTTCTGTGGTGCCCCCTCCTTCCCTGGATGCCCAGAGTACTTGCTTATTTTGCTTAATTTCACAAGCACTGTTTCTTAGCAGCCAGATATGATGTAGTTAATTGTTTCTTCCTTATCTCCACATATTCTGCAACCCTTTACTGTATTCTCTTTCATTATCTGATGGTTTCTGGTGGGATGGCATTGCAGGATTCTGGATTATACTGTAATCAAGAGCCCTTCAGTCTCAGCTTAGTGTCCCAATACTTTCCAACCAGTGTTGCAATTTTATCTGGTTTTCTTCTATCCTGTTTCACTTTTTCAGGTATTAGCCAGGTAGGAGTTTTTCTTGCCATCTCTAACCCCGTCTTTTAGCTTAAATTTTATTCCTTACAGTTTCTTGTTTTTTTTTAAAAAAAAACAATATCTTTATTAAAAATAGAAAAAGTAGAAAAACTTAAAAAGACCCATTACTGCCTCACCAAGGAAACAAAGAAAAATATAAAAAAAAGGGGAGGGAATAACAGATTGTATACCCCAGAACAAATGGCATGTTTAGCTGTGCCTCATGGACACAAATGCAAAGGCCTTACCAAAGAGAATGGCCGGTGACACTTGCGACAACAGCCACCCCACCATGTGAAGTTCAGTTCTCAGACAGTCCATAGTTATCTGGAATTTTGTAAAGGAAATCATTTCTCTATTTTATTCAAAACTATATTTCTTTTCAGCTTCTGTTTTGTATTGGTCTACTTAAAGTCTTTTGCCTCCATATTTCTTGTTGAGACACTCTCTCTGTGTTCCAATTAATTTTAAAATAATAAAGAATTTAATAAAAATAACTTTGTCATTATTAAGCTGGTGTTTGGAACATAAATCAACACAAAATTTTGATGGAAAGTTTTAATTTAGAACAGTTTAACTCATTGGTTATCATATTTCCGTTGAGATATGCAGCCTTTGTTTCAATAAAAGTTGAAAAGAATAAAAAATTTATTTCAAAAAAACTTTATTATTAAGCTGATGTTTTGAACATAAATCAAACTGGAATTTTGATGGAAAGTTTTAATTTAATTCACTTTAAAACATGAAGCTAGTATCCAGGGGTGGCCTGAAGTGGGTTGGTATTGAAAGGTTTAAACCTTTTTGTTACCACATTTCTATTGAACTACACCCTTTTTATTTCAATTAAGTTTGAAAATAATGAAGAATTTACCAAACTATTAATTAAAACTTGAATTAACATGAAATTTTAACTCTAACTTTCAGATAACTTAGTCAAATGTAATACTTATTTACTCATTTTATTTTGAATTGATCATGTATTATCTTGAAACTTTGATGTTTTGATAATGTGATTGTATATTTTTAGAATGACATTGCAGGGTATGTATGATAGGCTAGATCTGGCCAGTTTGAACATAAAACAGGTAGAATATTTTGGCTGGATATGGTCAGTTTAGTTACTAAAGGGTTAATGGGAAATTTGAATTTAGATCACTTTGCATAGAAAGTTTGTATCAAAGAAGCAGGAACAGTCTTGCACAGGAACAGTCTTGCACAAAAGAGGTTAAGATAGAAAACATTTTATTTGGTTTTACTCATATTTAGAAGCTATTTGTATTAATTTTACATTATTATTTTTTCTTTTTTATAAAGGTGGTGAGCTGGCAGAATTGTTAGCACACTGGACAAAATACTTAGCAGTATTTCGCTCGTTGTTACATTCTGAGTTCAAATTCCGCCATGGTCAACTTTCCCTTTCATCCTTTTCGGGTTGATAAATTAGGTACCAGTTGCATACTGGATTCAATCTAATCAACTGCCCCCCTCCCTCCAAATTTCAGTCCTTGTGCCTATAGTTGAAAGGATTTTTTTTCTGGATATTTTTGTGGTTTTTCACTGGGTATTTTATAATAGTTCTCCAATGACCGATCTGTCTATCCATCTCACTTTCCCAGTTTCGATTTCTTCTCTTTTTTTTTATTGGTTAGTTGACTTCGACTGAGATTTGTCATGATCCTGATTCATTGGGCCAAAGTTTAACCTGGTTTCCATGGTGTATATATAACTAAGATTACAACACCCAATAGGTGGGATACCAGTCCTTTGCAGGGTTTACTTCCCACCTATCGTTGGAACTCATTTGCAGCTGAGTGGAGCAACATGAAATTAGGAGTTTTGCTCAAGAACACAACATACCACCTTGAAGAATTTTAGTTGAACAGTTCAACCCCAGTACCCTTTTTTTCATAAGCTGCTACTTACTTCATCAGTCTCTTTTGCTGAACCACTACATTACAGGGACATAAACACTCAACACACATATAAGATAGGCTTTCAGTCAAAACCACAACTTTAAGGTTATGAGTAAAACACCCAAACCAGTGGGCTGCTTGTCTTCACCATTGGCTTGCTGGATTGATGGGAAATAAAAAAAAATGCACAACAATATCTTCTATAAGGCAGCAAGCTGGCAGAATCATTAGCATGCCAGGAGAAATGCATAGCGGTACTTCATCTGTCTTGACGTTCTGAGTTCAAATTCCGCCGAGGTTGACTTTGCCTTCCATCTTTTGCGGTTCGATATATTAAGTACCAGTTGCCTATTGGGATTGATCTAATCAACTGACCCCCCTCTCCAAATTTCGGGCCTTGTGCCTAGAGTAGAAAAGAATATTTATCTTCTATGAGGCAGTGAGCTGGGCAGAATGCTTAGTGACATTTCATCTGTTTTTTACGTTCTGAGTTCAAATTCTGCCAGGGTTGACTTTGCTTTTCATCATTTTGGGGTCAATAAAGTAAGTACCAGCTGAACACTGGGGTTGATGTCATCGACTTACCCTCCCCCTCCTCTGAAATTTCTTTTGCCAATATTTATCCTTTATCTTTTGTCTTGTTTCAGTCAGTAGACTGCAGCCATGCTGGAACATCACCTTGAAAAATTTTAGCTGAACAATACTTATTTTTTTAACCTGTTAATTACTCCATCGGTCTCTTTTGCTGAACTACTAAGTTACAGAGACACATACACACACATACATATATACGACTGGCTTCTTTCCATCACAAAGCTTTGGTCAGCCCAAGGCTGCAGTAGAAGACACTTGGCCAAGGTGCCATACAATGGGTCTGAGCTTGGGACTATGTGGTTGGGAAACAAACTTCTTACCACACAGCCATGCCTTATTTCTTTCATGTTTTATGTTCAAATCCCACCCAGTTTGTTACTTTTCATCTTTTTACAGGTTTAGTAAAGTACCAGTCAAATACCTGGAGGTAGTTTTTGGGTATTTTTTTTTCTTCTAATCCCAGGACTCATAAGGCCCGTTACCCATTTTTCATGGCTTATAGGTGACTTGAGATCACAATATTCACCCTGAATGGGATGTCAGTTCATCGCAGGGTTCAAGGTTAACAATTTTGAGGGGTGGGGCAAGTTTATTACGTCAGTTCCAGTACTTGACTGCTATTTAATCTTAGTCTCCCCTTCCCCCAAAGGATGAATGGTTAAGTCAACCACAGGGACAGTAGAACTCAGGACATAAAGAGCTGGGCGAAATACCACTAAACATTTTGTCTGATGCTCTACCAGTTCTGCGAGCTACCCTGAGGGTAGTGGGTATCCAGCTGACCATTTCTACCCTTCCATAAACATACATATGACTTTGAGAGATTAAAATATCCCAAATCATTTCTTAATTATTCCATTGTTTCTGTCTTTCAGTTGGCACCAAAGTGACAGTACTTATAAGCAGAAAAGATGGGGACAAGATTGCAACCCTTCTCGACAATGGGACCAAGGTACAGATGCACATTTCACGCCTACAGCCACCATCCACCCTCAACATCAGCCGTACATCCATATTGTTCGTATCCATATCATTCATAGTTCTGATGATTATATCCCTTACGTGGCTAATCTTCTACTACATCCAACGTTTTCGCTATGCTCATGCCAAGGAAAGACTCACGGTAAGTGTGACTCATGCGGACTTTGTTGTCTTTATTTCATTTTTTCTTCTTTTACTTGTTTCAATCATTGGACAGCAGCCATGTTGGGGCAACACATTGGAGGATTTAGTCTAACAAATCAATCTTAGTACACAAATATACAAAGCTAAATATACTTTATTATTATTGGTAGTGCTCCAGCATGACCACAATCCAGTGACTGAAACTAGTAAAGGGATTATTATTATTATTATTATTATTATTATTATTATTATTATTATTATTATTATTAGGGTGGCGAGCTGGCAGAATCGTTAGCATGCTGGGTGAAATGCTTAGCAGTATTTCATCTGCCGCTTCATTCTGAGTTCAAATTCTGCCAAAGTCAACTTTGTCTTTCATGCTTTCCGGGTCGATGAAATAAGTACCAATTATGCACTGGGGACGATGTTATCAACTAGACTCCCTTCCCCACAAAATTTTCAAGGCCTTATGCCTAGAGTAGAAATAATAATAATAATAATAATTATTATTATTATTATTATTATTATTATTATTATTGTTATTGTTATTATTATTATTATTATTATTATCGTCAAGGTGGCAAACTGGCAGAATCGTTAGCACACTGAATGAAATGCTTTGCAGTATTTCATCTATCACTACATTCTGAGTTCAAATTCTGCCAAGGTCAACTTTGCCTTTCATCTTTTCAGGGTCAATGAAATAAGTACCAGTTATGCACTGGGGTCAATGTAATCAAGTTGCCCCCCCCCCCAAAAAAAATTTCAGGCCTTGTGCCTTTAGTAGAAAGGGTTATTGTTATTACTATTCCTTTTAACTCCTTTTGCATGCATAATAAGCTGGCTACCTGCAGCCTACCGTACCATGTTATCTGTTCTTTTCAACTAATACTTTCCAGAATATTCTGGCCATACCAAAGAAGCAAATCAATTGTAACAGATCTACTGGGCACTATATTCTGATCTTCACCTTCTTCATTTTTCATAGCCAGGCTGTTTCATACTTAAAAAGATTGTATATGTCTATTTTTCTGCCTTCTTTCTTGACTATTCATGGGTCAAAGGGGCACACCACATCAATTACATAGCACATGTAGTTTGTCTACCACCACTAGGTGCAGCTTTTTATGCTCTAGCACTTGATCTGTTTGGATTGGAAAACCCCACAGGATTTTGCATGTCTTCAAATCTGCCACTCTCTGAGGGCTCATACCACATCTTGCCTTTCTCCAGATTCCACTTTTCGCATAGTTTCCAATGTAGCATTTTCACTACCTCATCTTATTGCCACAACTTATGATAGTTATATTATTATTATTATTATTATTATTATTATCATCATTAATATTAAAGCCGGTGAGCTGGCAGAGTTGTTAGCACACTGTACAAAATGCTTAGCAGCATTTTGTCCCTCTTTATATTCTGAGTTCAAATTCTGCTGAGGTCAACTTTGCCTTTGATCCTTTCGGAGTGAATAAAATAAGTACCAGTTGAACACTGGAGTCAATGTGATCAATTTACCCCCTTGCTGGCCTTGTACCAAAATTTGAAACCATTATTATTATTAAGGTAGCAAGCTGGGTTAATCATCCGAAAACCGGGCAAAATGCTTAGCGGTATTTCATCTTCCACTATGTTCTGAGTTCAAATTCCACTGAGGTCAGCTTCGCCTTTTATCCTTTTGGGGTCAATAAATCAAGTACCAGTGGAACACTGGGGTCTATGTATTCAACTAGTCCCTTACCCCCACATTTCAAGCTTTGTGCCTTTAGTAGAAAGGATTATTATTATTATTATTATTATTATTCCATGCTGGTGGCATGTAAAAAGCACCATTCGAGTATGATTGTTACCAGCGTCGCCTCATTGGCAGTTGTGCCGGTGGCACATGAAAAAACATTTGAACGAGATCGTTGCCTGTGCCGCTGGACTGACTCCTGTGCAGGTGGCACGTAAAAAACTCCATTTGAGCGTGGCTGTTGCCAGTACTGCCTGACTAGCCGTCGTGCCAGTGGCACATAAAAGCACCCACTACACTCTCGGAGTGGTTGGCGTTAGGAAGGACATCCAGCTGTAGAAACTCTGCCAGATCAGATTGGAGCCTGGTGCAGCCATCTGGTTCGCCAGTCCTCAGTCAAATTGCCCAACCCATGCTAGTATGGAAAGTGGACGTTAAACAATGATGATGATGATGTTGCTGTTGTCGTCATCGCTGCTAAGATAATTACAGGAAAAGGTTGTGATGTAGGATAACATATTTTGTGGTATATAATGTTTCTTGACATTTTAGCCTCAAGTTGAGATCGCTGACGCAAATGGGTGGAGTGGGAGGGTTGGGGTTAATTTGTGTCTTCATATTACTGCAGTTAATTAAAATATGCACCAATCGAAGTACTTGCAAAGTGAGCAGCAATAGATGAAGGAGAGGAGCCAGTCAATGAAAAATCAGTTACACCTTTATACTTGTTGCCTTTACCAACAAAATTTGCAGCTTTGTGCCAAATTTAGAAGTCATCATCACCAACACCACCATAATTATCATCATCATCACTATTATTGATGTTGTTATTGCTTTTATCATCATATCTTACCTGGGTGTGAAGCTTTAACGACTAGTATAGTCAATTGTGTTTGATCCCCTCCTTCTATCATCTACACCTGTACCTCCTTACTTTGATGGCCAGTTAGCTATGCCAAATATATGCCACAAAGAAAAACATTATAATAACATTATCTACATTAAAAAAAAATTACAACTGTTATAGTAACTATGTTGCATTGCACTGTTTCTTTTCAAAGTAGAAGCCAAAATAATTCCAATAACTGTATTATTAATAATAATAATAATAATAATAGGTTTGACCAAATTTCATGCCCTCCTCCATCATCATCAGGGGCTCCATTGTCGCCTCTTATCTTTCATCATCAGGGAATCTATTGTTTCCTCTCATCTTTTATCATCAGGGATTCCATTATCCCTGTTTCCCTTATCAGTTATCGATTAACATCTGTTGAAACCAGTTTGACTGGTCACCTGTAATAATTACAAATTGATTACAAAAGCATTGTTCTGATTTTGTTTTGTTTATTATTTGTTATGCATTATAATTCTCGAATAGCAATTGAGAATAATCTGGCGAGGGTGGTTGAGAATAAGTGGTGCGGTCGGTAGATTTGTTATGTTGCTCCCGTAAAACCCGATAGAATGAAACCTATTGTATATAGTTGACTGAACAATGACATTGTGCATTTGGTGTTGCTTGCTGTTGTTTACGTTCAACTCTGATTGTCGAGCAGTCTTGTGACTGAAGACATTCCAACTCTGACCATCTCATAATTTTCAAAAGATATCTAGGTCTACATTTGCTAATGAGTTCTCTCTTTTTAAGACAGTGATGCGGTGTGATATCGACAGTGACCTGGTTGCTATTTCTAGCAAATCAAACATCATAGACACTTCCACATTGGTTAGGGGGTTCCTTCTGCCGGTGGTGTCATTGACAGCAGTCAAAGGGTGGCGAGCTGGCAGAAATGTTAGCATGCCGGGCGAAATGCGTAGCCGTATTTCATCTGCCGTTACATTCTGAGTTCAAATTCCGTTGAGGTCGACTTTGCCTTTCATCCTTTCAGGGTCGATAAATTAAGTACCAGTTATGCACTGGGGTCGATGTAATCGATTTAATCCATTTGTCCATGTTTGTCCCCTCTGTGTTTAGCCCCTTGTGGGTAGTAAAGAAATAGGTATCGTTGACAGCAGTAGCGTTGGCATTGATGGCATTAGTGGTGTTGTGGAGGAGGTGGAGTGTGGAAAAGGCCAAGAAAGTGGTATTTTTTTTTTATGTCATTTCACTAAAGCCTGATCAAATGAAACCTCTGGTTGAATAATAATACAGCACTGTCAGTATTGATCGGTCTTTGTTGATGTTCAACCCTGATCAACCGTCCTACAACCGAAAGCATTCTGACAGAGATCATCTCATCGTTTGAGATATTCAAAATCTGCTGGTATCAGAATATTGGTCTCGAAATTGAAACATCAAACTAAATCATTGTATTACACATATATTAAACTGAAATTTCAGGAATGAAAAATTCCATAATAGTTTCTTTTCTGTAAAACACTTATTCTTATTTCTTTATTGTCCACAAGGGGCTAAACATAGAGGGGACAAACAAGGACAAAGGGATTAAGTCGATTACATTGACTCCAGTGTGTAACTGGTACTTAATTTATCAACCCTGAAAGGATGAAAGGCAAAGTCAACCTCGGCGGAATTTGAACTCAGAATGTAATGGCAGACGAAATACCACTAAGCATTTTGCCCGGCTTGCCAATGTTTCTGCCAGCTCGCTGCCTTGTTCTAACCAAACCATCGTTATCATCATCATTGTTTTATTCTTTTACACGTTTCAGTCATTTGACTGTGCCATGCTGGAGCACCACCTTAAAGGGTTTTAGTCGAAGAAACAACCCCAGGACTTACACTTTGTAAGCCTAGTACTTATTCTATCGGCCTCTTTTGCCAAACTGCTTAGTTATGGGGACATAAACACACCAACATTAGTTGTCAAGCGATTGAGGGGTGGGTTCAGACACACATAAATATATATACACACATATATATATATAAGATGGGATTCTTTCAGTTTCTGTCTACCAAATCCACTCACAAGGCTTCCATGCTTGCATGGCTCAGATGGAATTTGATGAGGCAGATTTTCTACAGACAGATGCCTTTCCTGTCACCTACCTTCACTTGTATCCAAGTAAGGAAATATTTCCCCCATAACCAGATATGAATATGACAGTCGTGTGACATTTATTTTACAACTGATTGAAAGGGAACGGGAGCAATGTGGAACAAATTGATTTGCTCAAGAATACGACACAACACCCAATCAGGGAATTGAACCCACAATCTAGCGATTATGAGTGCACACTACCTTATCACTAGGCCACACACTTTCATATATATATATATTCTCTTTCTTTTTATTCTCTCACTGTTTATTTCTTCATATTCCTTTCTGTTGAAGAGCCTAGGATCAGAACGTAAAAGACTTTCTCACTTTCCCAAGCATCAAACTAATACATCTGTTTGTTTTCTACACCACCTGTCTTCATCTTTTGTTTTTCTGTAATTTTCAGCTATATATATATATATATATATAGGGAGAGAATTCACAAAAAAAACAAAAGACGAAGACAGGTGGTGTAGAAAACAAACAGATATATTAGTATAACGCTCGGGAATTGAAAAAGTCTTTAACGTTTCAAGCCTACGCTCTTCCACAGAAAGGAAGATAGAAAGAAACAAGGAGAGAAAAAAATGTGTGTAGTGTCTAACGATATATATATATAGTGAGAAAGAGAGACATATATGTACATACGTATGTGTATGAAAGGCTTCTTTCAGTTGGCATCTACCAAATCCACTCATAAGGGCTTTGGTTGTCCCGAGGTTATAGTAGAACACATCTGTCCGTGGTGCCATGCAGTGGGACTGAATCTGGAACCATGTGATTGGGATGCAAACTTCTTACCACAGAGCCATACTTGTGCCTATTAATAAAATAAAAAATTTGTTTTCCTAAACCTCACCTATTTCTTGATCATTTAATAATTAGTTAAGATACATAAGCAGTCTATTTTTATTAGAGAAATTTAGGCATGAAGAAGCTGATGTTTTTGTGGCTCTATTCCTAAAGAATTACTCTGTATTTCAGGTTATAATATTCAGAATAGTGAAGAAATTTGGAGATATTGAGTGAAATAATTTAGCCATGTATTGGTTTACTAGTTATCATATTTAATCTTGCCTTGGTTTAGAGATGCTTTTGTTTCCATATTTCTATTGAAATTCTCTGTCTTTGTGTCAGTTTATTTTGAAAATGATGAAGAATTTGTTAAAATAAATTTGATATTATTAACCTTTTGTTACCATATTTTTATTGAAAAACACTGCCTTTGTTTCAGTTAATTTTGAAAATTATGATTTTAATAAAATAGCTTTTGTCATTATTAAGCTGGCATTTGGAACATAAATTAACATGAAATTGTGATGGAATTGTGATTGGAAAGTTTTAATTTAGATCAATTTAAAACAGGAAGTTTGTATCATAGAACAAGGGGGTGATCTCATGCAGGTTGGTAGCAAAAAGTTTAATACCTAAAATAAACATAATCATTGGAATTCACTGAAGTTTTGGATAAATTGTTTTAGAAAGATGCTGATAACATTCTTCACATGCTTTGGAAATATTGATTCTCTCAGAATTGTTACAAATGATGAGTCAAGTTCAACTTCATAATAATGTGAGAAAAGCAAAAAAAGGAAAATCTAATGTTAAATATAAAATATAATTTTACTCTTATATGCTTTTATTTTCCAATTAAACATGCTTTTTTTTTTTTTGAAGTACTACTCTAATTCACATTATTATTCTAATTGTGAATTAATTATTTTTCTATTTGTAATTTCTATTACAATGCTTCTGGGTATACAATATTCTTGGTTTTTCTGCCTAGAGGTAAAAAGAAATTTAAAAGATTCAGAAAATGTTACCACATAGTTTATGACCTTCAGCTTGAAAAGAAGTAGCTGTGACATTTTACAAAATTTCAGCTACTGAAATGCAAAACTGTGGTCCTTCATTTAGAACATACATACACAAACATATATGTACATACATGCATACATACATAGGCGTAGGAGTGGCTGTGTGGTAAGTAGCTTGCTTACGAACCACATAGTTCCGGGTTCAGTCCCACTGCATGGCACCTTGGGCAAATGTCTTCTACTATAACCTCGGGCTGACCAAAGCCTTGTGAGTGGATTTGGTAGACGGAAACTGAAAGAAGCCTGTCGTATATATGTATGTATATATATGTGTGTGTGTGTATGTTTCTGTGTCTGTGTTTGTCTACCCAATATCATTTGACAACCGATGCTGTAACTTAGCGGTTCGGCAAAAGAGACTGATAGAATAAGTACTAGGCTTACAAAGAATAAGTCCTGGGGTTGATTTGTTTGACTAAAGGTGGTGCTCCAGCATGGCTACAGTCAAATGACTGAAACAAGTAAAAGAGTATACATACTTACATACAAAACATACATACATATATACATGCATGTTTGCACACACACATGCAGAACAGGCATACATATATACAGATATACGTACATTTATACATACATGTCAATTATGTCATTTCTGTGGAAGACCTCACCTGTGATCAGCAGCTCCCCAAGAATGTCATTAAGGTGCTACCTCCCAATGCAACATGGCGTTGTCGCTAAAATATACACAGGCATACATGTGCTAAATTTTATGCTATTAAACTTTAAACTAGTATTAGAAATATATATTATTTCTTAAAAACCTCTTGGAAAATTTTCTAAGCCAAAAGTCCAGTCCTGTAATGATTCCATTACAGAACAGAATAAATTATAGAGGGGAAAGATCAAAATGAATGTTAACAAGGTTAGTACAGCTCTTGTGATATCAGATGTTTCAAATTTAGCTGACCAATACCCCTTTGTGCATTTGTGTGTTGTACAGAAGACTGAGTTAACAAAAGATTCTTGCATAAAATTACAATGGAAGATGGGTCTTATATGAAAGAATCAAAGGTGAACCATTTTAATTTCATGAGCAGCATCCATTCTGGTTATATTTTGGTAGAGTCTTATCATTGAAACCTGTAATCACAATCATCTGTTGTTATTTGTCAATGTTCTTTCCTTTCTTCCTCTTTTCTCCCCAACCCCTAATTTTTCATCACATTCCCACAGGAATATTCATCACATGCTACCATCAATGTTCTATGCTTATACTATGCTAACACTATCTTCTCTTTATATAATATAGGTTGTACTATAAAAAAAACCAGTCACCATTTCTATCTAAACACTTCCAATTGTTCTTCCTTCCAGAAACGTCTTGCAAATGCTGCTAAAAAGACAATCGCCAAAATTCCTCAGAGGACTATTAAATCTGGAGACAAAGTAAGTGTTTGTTATTATTTTTTATTTTTATTTAAACACTCATACATCAGAATTGATGGGGGTAGTCATCATCATTATTATTGTTGTTGTTGTAAAGGCAGGGAGCTGGCATGATCGCTAGCACGCCAGGCAAAATGCTTTGCAGCATTTTGTCCACCTTCATGTTCTGAGTTCAAATCCCACCAAGGTGACTTTACCTTTCATCCTTTCGGGGTCAGTAAAATAAGTACCAGTTGAGCACTGGGGTCAATGTAATCAACTTACCTCCTCCCCCCAAATTGCTGGCCTTGTGCCAAAATTTGAAATCAGTATTGTTGTTGCTAAGGTGGTGAGCTGCTAGACTCATTAGCACACAAGACAAAATGCTTAGCAGCATTTCATCCATCAGTAACATTCTGAGTTCAAATTCCACCAAGGCCACTTTGTCTTTCATCCTTTCTTTTTCTTTTCTTCGCCCATTTCAAGTCTAGATAGGCTCATGGGCCCGGTTTCTATGGTGTATATGTTCCCCCCAGCTGGACGGGACGCCAGTCCATCACAGTGTTACTCGAGAAACAGGAAGAAAGAATGAGAGAAAGTTTGGGCGAAAGAGTACAACAGGGGTTGCCACCACCCCCTGCCCGAGCCTCGTGGAGCTTTAGGTGTTTTTGCTCAATAAACACACACAGCGCCCGGCTTGGGAATCAAAACCATGATCCTTCGACCGCGAGTCTGCTGCCCTAACCACTGGGCCATTGCACCTCCACCTTTCATCCTTTTAGGGTCGATAAAATAAGTACCAGTTGAACACTGGGAATCAATATAATCAACTTAGCCTCTACCCCAAACTTGCTGGCCTTGTGCCAAAATTTGAAAGCATTGTTGTTGTTGCTAGTGTGACTGTTGTTGTTATTGTTGTTATCATTTCTATTATTTTCTTGTCTCAACTCCTCCCCACCCCCACCCAGAATTGGTTCCTTTTTATATATTTCTTCCCCACCCCATCCCAACCCCACTATTGTTTAAGGTAATTATTAATTTTGCCATTGTTGATGTTGTTGCTAATATTATTAACTTTGTTTTCATCGTAATGCGGTTTGTTATCATTGTCGTTGTTGTTGTTGTTGACTTAGGATTCTTTTCTTTCGTTCTATTTATAAGTGCAGATTCTGTTGTTGTTGTTCTTCTTCTTGTTATTGTTGTTGTTGTTCTTTCCATTGATATATTTTCATTGTTACTTTCGCTCGTTTTGGCTCTTTCTTTTTTCCCATTAATATGCTTTTTTTTTAAAAAAAAGAAATACCCTTTTTCTATCTTTTATTCTTATTGTTACCATTGTTTTCCATATTTCTCTTATGTTGCTTCTTATTGTGTTCATCATCATCATCATCATCAATTTCTACTACTACTACCACCATTGCTATTCTTGTTCTTACTATTATTATTATTATTATTATTATTATTATTATTATTATTATTATTATTGTTATTATTATTATTATTATTATTATTGAGTAAGAGAGCAGTGCATGCCATCAAAGTGATACTGGGGTACAAATATACGAAGCCCAGTTTACCCATCATGACTACCCGTCGGATAAGGGTACACCAGGCACATGCATCACAACTAAATGTGCACAACATGGTGATCTCATATCAAGATAAACAGCACATGACCTTGCAGGTAGGGCCCAGTTAGAATTTTCTTCTGGTCGAGTAGCCCATCCCACTCAAAAGGTCCCTGAATAAGGGTTGTTTAAGGATGTTGAACGAACCACCCATGTTTCCAAAAGTGAATTATCCAAACCTCCAAGAATTCCTTTCAACACATGGCTATGATACTCCCTCACTACTTCTGCTCGGGATCAGAGACGCACATATCATCAGCCACTAAGGGACATGCTCAGCTGGTTACGGTCAAGCAACTGACAGGCAAATCTTTGGTATTGAGCAGAATATTTGTTGTAGCCCATCTTTTATACCAAGACAAAACAATGTACATGATAACACTTCCAATCAGTTAAGCTCAGAAGCCATGAGAGCCACTTATTATTATTACTATTATTATTATTATTATTATTATTATTATTATTATTATTATTAAAACAGTGAGCTGGTACATCAGGCAAAATGCATAGCACCATTTCATCCTTCCACGTCAAGGCCAACTTTGCCTTTCACTCTTTTAGGGTCAATGTAGTCAACTTACCCTATCCCCACCAAACACGCTGGCCTTAAGCCAAAATTTGAAACCATTATTATTATTATTGTTGTTGTTGTTGTTATTATTATTGTCATTAGTTACAGTTGTTGACAAAACACTTGGTAGTGAGCCAAGTTAGGTGTTTCGTTTCGAAATGACTATTACAATAAGATAACATGTAAAAAAGAGAGAGAAAGAGAATGTAATGTGTGTGTGTATGCATAGCAATGGTTGTTGTTGATGTTGTTATTGCTGTAGTTAAATTGCTCTGGCTACTTTTAAATGAAGAAAAAAAAAATACTATTTTTGTAATTAAATATTATTAGGAATTGTATAAAAATAATTATTAAATTTTGTGCATTGTAGAAGTACAACCGTGGAGGCACGTGGTTTAGCGGTTAGGGTCATGATCGTAAAATTGTGGTTTCAATTCCTGGACCGGGCGACACGTCGTGTTCTTGAGCAAAACACTTCATTTCACGTTGCTCCAGTCCACTCAGCTGGCAAGAATGAGTAACGCTGCAATGGACTGGCATCCTGTCCAGCTGGGGAACACATACGCCATAGAAACCAGGCCCATGAGCCTGGCTAGGCTTTAAAAGGGCACATTTATTTGTGGAGGCACATTGGCCCAGTGGTTAGGGCAGCGGACTCGCGGTCGGAGGATTGCGGTTTCAATCCCCAGACCAGGCATTGTGTGTATTTATTGAGTGCAAACACCTAAAGCTCCATGAGGCTCCAGCAGGGGGTGGCGACCCCTGTTGTACTCTTTCACCACAACTTTCTCTCACTCTCTCTTCCTGTTTCTTGAGTAATGCTGCAATGAACTGGCATCCCGTCCAGCTGGGGGGGAACACATACGCCACAGAAACCGGGAAACTGGGCCTATGAACCTGGCTAGGCTTGAAAAGGGCAAAGAAGAAGAGAAGTACAACCAATATATTGCATATAAATTTTAACAGCAAAATCTTATATGGGCCTCCCCAAAGGATATATGAATCCTGGTTGAGAACCATTGTTTTAGATACTCTCTCTTTTACTCATTTACTTGTTTCAGCCATTTGACTGTGGCCATGCTGGAGCACCGCCTTTAGTCGAGCAAATCGACCCCCAAGACTTATTCTTTGTAAGCCTAGTACTTATTCTATCAGTCTCTTTTGCCGAACTGCTAAGTTACGGAGATGTAAACACACCAGCATCGGTCGTCAAGCGATGTTGGTGGGACAAACACAGACACACAAACATATACACACACATACATGTATATATATATATACATATATATATATATATATATATATATATATATATATATATACATACAACAAGCTTCTTTCAGTTTCCGCCTTACAAATCCACTCACAAGACTTTGGTTGGCCCAAGGCTATAGTAGAAGACACGTGTCCAAGATGCCACGCAGTGGGACTGAACCTGGAACCATGTAGTTGGTAAGCAATCTACTTATCACACAGCCACACCCGGGACATTGATATTTTGTGAAGCTCATGAGTCTTTGGTTTGAGTTTCAGGCTCACAATCATGGGGCAGTGAGTTCGATTGCCAGACTGGTCTGTGTGCTGTGTTCTTGAGCAAGACACTTTATTTTCATGTTGTTCCAGTTCACTCATCTGTAGAAACAAGTTGCGACATTACTGGTGCCAAGCTGTATCAGCCTTAGCCTCACCCTTGGATAACATCATTGGCGTGGAGAGGGAGGCTGGTATGCATGGGTAACTGCTGGTTTCCATAAACAACCGTACCCAGACTTGTGCCTTTGAGGGAAACTTTCTAGGTGCAATCTCATAGTCATCCATGACTAAAGGGGGTCTTCCTTCCTTCACTTTGTAAAGAAACATACCATGTAGTGTACACTTAATGCTGTGCAGCGTATGTTCTGGCATACAACATGTTGTTGTAACATGTGCTACATTCTGTTTATGTTGTTTCTTTCCTCCTGTCCACCCCAGTGTGCTTTTGGATGCCATTTGATTCTTGGAATACAAAAATTAAAACTAACAGGTCACGCACACTGGCTACTAGAACACTACATTAAAACAACTTTCAGATGGGCACCACTGGAGAAGAAAAGAAAGAAAGGGATACCGAAACCTACATGGTGCAGGACATTCATAAACTGATATGAATGAGGCTAATATTACATGGCTAGATACAAAGAAAACTGCTGCCAACAGAAACCAGTGGTGTCAATTTTCTGCCCAATGTGCTCAAGAGTACAGGAGGAAGTGAAACTGAAAAATAAAGATGCGCAAGATGAGTAGGTTGGGTGGAGAAACCGACACAACAAAAGCAACAGCAGCAACACAACAACAACTGGAACAATTATAATATAACTTTAAGTTAACTGCGGCACTTAAAATTCGTTCGAATAACAATCAGACTGACATAAAAAAATTGGCTGCTTCTTCATTCTCTAAGTGCAAACTGCTTAGGAGCCTTGTCGGTATAATAGGATTTGTTTATGGTAATGTATTTTAAAACAGTGATAATCCATCAGAGTATTTGTTTGTTTGTTTTTTAATTAATTGCAAATCAGTGCATATTGATGAATCTCAAATGGAGGTTGGCCAAAAGTAACAAAAGTTTACAAGGAATTCCTCTGACAAGCATTGAAACATCAAAACTATTAAATCCATTAATGTATACACGCTATTTCTTTATGTGCAAGTCTGCACACACACACACAGTAAAAATGTCTATAGAGTTGACCCCAATCACCTTTAAGATTAGATTCCCATAGTACACTCATACATTTATGTTTTTTTTTATTTCGGTTGTTGACCATGTGGGGACTTTTCTTCCCATCCACTTTAGTATTTAGCTTAGCATTCTGTAGCCCCATAATAATAATGATGATGATAATAATAATAATAATAATAATAATAATACCCAGCTACTCTTTTTCTCAATAATAATAGTATTTGTAATAATAACTGGCATTGTTCATTTCTTGAGAAGGGCATTATCAATTTAAAAACCTTGCAAAGACATATACTGTTTTATTTATGCCCTTATGATGATAGTTATACATTGTTAAATGTATGTATTGCCAAATTTTTCTTTAAGCATCAGGGTACTACTTGGTATGATAAGGGAAAGATGAAGAATTCAAAAGAAGTTAATAATGATAATAATCCTTTATAATTTCAACACAAGGCCAGCAATTTTGAATGCCAGGGGCATGTTAATTATATCAACCCCAGTATTTGACTGGTACATATTTCATCAACCACAATATTATTATTAATTGAGAGAGTAGCACGTGCCATCAGAGTGATACTGTGGTTCAAATAAATGAAGCCCAATATACCCATCATGACCGCCCATCTGATAAGGGTACACCAGGCACATGCATCACAACCATATGTGTGTGACAGGGAGACCTCATATCAAGATAAACAGTGCATGACCTTGCAGGTGGGGCCCAGTTAGAATTTTTTTCAGTTCAAGTAGCCCATTCTGCTTAAAAGGTCCCTGAATAAGGGTTGTTTAAGGATGAGGAACAAAACACCCATGTTTCTAGAGACGAATTCCTCTCAACACATGACCATGATGCTCCTCAACTACTTCTACTCATGATCAGAGATGCACTTATTGATCAGATGCTAAGGGACATGCTCAACTGGTTAAGGTCAAGCAACTGACAAGCAAATCTGTGGTATTGAGCAGAATATTTACTGTAACCCATCTTTTATACCAAGACAAAACAATGTACATGATAATGCTTCCAATCAGTTAAGATCCAAAGCCTTGAAAGCTATTGCTTGGTATTGCATCAGGGTTGTTACTACTACTACTACTACTACTACTACTACTACTACTACTACTACTACTACTATTGTTAGCATATTGGACGAAATGCTTAGCGGTATTTCACCCATCATTATGTTCTGAGTTCAAATTCCAACAAGGTCGACTTTGCATTTCATCCTTTCGGGGGTCGATGAAATAAATACCAGTTGAACACTGGGGTCAATGTAATCAACTCATCCCTTTCCCCAAAATTGCTGCCCTTGAGGCAAAATTTGAAATCATCATCATCATCATTACCATCACCACCACCATCATCATCATCATCATCGTTATTCAGTAGTTTTATTTTTATTACGTGCTTTCACCAAGTGTAGCTCTGTGTGCCTTGGTTTGTTTCGGTATTGTTATTTTCACTGTATTGAAAGAGCTTTACGTAGGATGTATGCAGTGCCTAGTAGTGCCATTTTCTGTATGTTATATATATTCATAAATCCTGGTGTTTTGGAAATTTATTTGTCTCTACGTTGTTATTGTTATCATTATTATCATTTCCACTACTGCTGCAAGATCCTATCAATGTCTAATTAGCCGTTGCTAGGAAACCCATGTAACGTGATTGTTCTGTAGAATTCCCAGTTTTCACTTAATTTTTCAAAAACTAAAATTGATTTCTTGGGATTATCAATAGCAACAAATGCTTTAATAGAACTTGCTGTGAGTTAACGAAGAATTTAATTTAATAAATAATAACCTCACTTGCTGTAGCCAACTTGTATTTTACCAAAATGCTTACAGTTTTATGTAATTCTGTTCTTTTATTCTGCTTTCATTCTATTACATATGGATCGTGGCCATACTGGAGTCATGGATTTTAACCCTTAAGCATTCAGATTACTCAGTCAATGTAATGCTTATTTATTCACATTGTTCTGAATTAATCGTGCATTATTTCATAGCTTTGAGATTGCCGTGATGTAATTTTATCATCATCATCAGCATTTAACTTCTGTTGTTCATGCTGGCATGGGTTGGATGGTTTGACAAGGGTTGGCAAGGCTGGAGAGCTGCACCAGGCTCCAGTCAGTTTGGCCTTCGTTTCTATGGTTGGATGCCCTTCCTAACACCAACCACTTTACAGAGTGGGCTGGGTGATTTTATGTGGCACTGCACGTGCACTCAAACATGGCACCAGCATGAGTGCTTTCTCTGTGGAATCAGTACAGGATTCTTGCAAGTCGGTCCTCTTTACTCGGAGGTGGGGGGGGGGGGCAGGTTGTGACCTTAATGCTTCTGCTGTGGAGTACAGATCTTAAGTACAAGATATTAGGCATCTCGGTCCTTTGTCAAGTCTTCATGAGTACTGCAAGACACCATAATTTTAGAATGGCATTGTAGGGTAGGTGTAAGGGGCTAGTTTACTCTTTTACCTATTTCAGTCATTTGACTGTGGCCATGCTGGAGCACCGCCTTTAGTCAAGCAAATCGACCCCAGGACTTATTCTTTGTAAGCCTAGTACTTATTCTATCAGTCTGTTTTGCTGAACCTCTAAGTTACGGGGACGTAAACACACAAGCATCGGTTGTCAAGCGATGTTCAGGGGACAAACACAGACACACAAACATACACACACACATACATATATACGACAGGCTTCTTTCAGTTTCCGTCTACCAAATCCACTTACAAGGCTTTTGTCGGCCTGAGGCTATAGTGGAAGACATTTGCCCAAGGTACCACGCAGTGGGACTGAACCCGGAACCATATGGTCTGTAAGTAAGCTGCTTACCAAGACAGCCACTCATACGCCTCTTTACAGTTTAAACATAAAACAGGTAAAAATATCTGAACCGGATATGGATGGTTTATATGCTAAGGGATTAGCGAAACTCAAACAGATGGGTAGTTGCCTAACTGTAAGTTTCTTTGCTTTACACCACTAATGTTTATGTATGGGAAAGGCTGTCACCTTGGGCCAATACATCTTATTTCTTTACTGCCTACAAGGGGCTACACACAGAGGTGACAAACAAGGACAGACGAATGGATTAAGTCGATTATATTGACCCCAGTGCGTGACTGGTATTTATTTAAACAACCCTGAAAGGATGAAAGGCAAAGTCGACCTCGGCGGAATTTGAACTCAGAACATAGCGGCAGACGAAATACCTATTTCTTTACTACCCACAAGGGGTAAACACAGATGAGACAAACAAGGACAGACAGACGGATTAAGTCGATTATATCGACCCCAGTGCGTAGCTGGTACTTAATTTATCGAGCCCGAAAGGATGAAAGGCAAAGTCGACCTCAGCGGAATTTGAACTCAGAACGTAACGGCAGACGAAATACAGCTACGCATTTCGCCCGGCGTGCTAACGTTTCTGACAGCTCGCCGTCTTATACATCTTGGGCCAATACATCTTAGCACCAGTGCCATTGACTTCATTGCTATCAAAACACAAAATGAGCTGGAGTAGATACTGCAAGACATCTCACCTGATCCTTTAACCATTTTTTTTTCCTATGGACCCCTTTGATACCTATTTTATTTCACTGGACCTCCATAGCTATCCACTGGATGTAAAAAGATCTTACTGTATTTTTATAATTAAATATTATTCGAAATAGTATGAAAAAATTGTTAAGACATTTTGTGTATTGTAAAAGTGTAACCGACAATAAAATCTTATATGGACCCTCAGGGGCCACATGGGCCTCAGATGTGAACCACTGCAATAGTTCTGCTATTCTGCTTCCCTGGATTGAAACCGTTTTATTGACCCCCCCTCCTCACCTCCTTCTCTGAAATGTTGAATGACAAAGTCGACCGTGGTACAATTTGAACTCAGAATATAAAGAGTCTTTTACTCTCTTTTCCTTGTTTCAGTCATTTGACTGCGGCCATGCTGGAGCACCGCCTTTAGTCGAGCAAATCGACCCCTGGACTTATTCTTTGTAAGCCTAGTACTTATTCTATCGGTCTGTTTTTTTGCCGAACCGCTAAGTTACGGGGACGTAAACACACGGTTGTCAAGCGATGTTGGGAGGGACAAACACAGACACACAAACATATACACACACACATACATATATATGACGGGCTTCTTTCAGTTTCCGTCTACCAAATCCACTCACAAGGCATTGGTCAGCCCGAGGCTAGAGTAGAAGACACTTGCCCAAGGTGCCACGCAGTGGGACTGATCCTGGAACCATTTGGTTGGTAAGCAAGTCACTTACCACACAGCCACTCCTATGCCTGAAAACAAATACTACAAGGCATTTATATCGAACACCCAAACGACTCTGCAAATACTCTACCTTATTTCTATATATGACTATATTATTTAATGTGTCCTTAACTTAGGGTGTGATTTGATGGAGGCTTAGCTGCTATTTCTAGCCAGTTGGATGATGCTGCTCCTCTTCCATTTGCCTTTTACTTTCATATTACTTGTTTCTGTCATTGGACTATGACCATGCTGGGGCACTGCCTTGAGGGTTTAGTCAAGCAAATTGATCCCAGTACTAATTTTTTTCATGTTTTAAATCTGCTATTTATTCACTCTCTTTGGTTGAACTGCTAAGTGACAGTGATGTACATAAAGCAACACAGGTTGTCATATAATGGGAAAAGGCAAGCACACACACACATTTGGTGGAATCTCCCATTCAGATTTTATTGAACAATATGCACAAATGATTTGTTTATCATGATTAGACGTAGGTGCTGTACAGAAGCTTACTACCTCCATCAAATCAACATTACCTGTACAGGTGCGTGGTGTGCCACATGAAAGATGACGAAATGATCACAGAGCAACATGAAATGACGTGTTTTGCTCAAGGATACTACACACCACCCAATCCAAGAAGCAAAACCACAATTTAGTAATCATGAATACCACACCCTAACCACTAGACCCCACAGACACACACACACACACACACACACATATACACAAGTGGGTGCTGAAAAGTTCCTAGCTTTGGGTAAAAGAAAATACAGGAGGATCAGTTAATTATGATTATATTCACAGGCGTAGGAGTGGGTGTGTGGTAGGTAGCTTGCTTACCAACCACATGGTTCCGGGTTCAGTCCCACTGCGTGGCACCTTGGGCAAGTGTCTTCGGGCCGACCAAAGCCTTGTGAGTGAATTTGGTAGACAGAAATTGAAAGAATCCCGTCATATATATGTGTATATATATATATATATGTATGTGTGTGTGTGTGTATATGTTTGTGTCTGTGTTTGTCCCTCTAACATTGCTTGACAACCGATGCCGGTGTGTTTACATCCCTGTAACTTAGAGGTTCAGCAAAAGAGACCGATAGAATAAGTACTAAGCTTACAAAGAATAAGTCCTGGGGTTGATTTGCTCGGCTAAAGGTGGTGGTCCAGCATGGCCGCAGTCAAATGGCTGAAACAAGTAAAAGAGTAATATATTCCCCTCTTAGATTCACATGCTCATTACAGTGGTCCTTCAGGTGTTTTTAAGCTCTATAAAGGAACTCTGAAAGTTGGGCCTCCAACCAAGCCTTTCACGATATCCTTAAAGCCAGTAACTTTTCAGCACACACACACACACACACACGCACCCACACACACACACAATGGTCTGCCATACAGTTTCCCTCTACCAAATTCATTAACAAGACATTGGTCATCCTTGGGCCACAGTAGAAGATACTTGCCCAAGATTCCACGCAGTGGGACTGAACCTGATACCACATGACTGCTAAGCTAGTTTACTAGCCACACAGCCATGCCTGCTCCTATATAAACCATAAAACACTGAAGTGGTAAATCAGTCATTTTACTTAATATACTTAACAGATTATGTATGACCTCTTTCTTCATTAGAGTATGAAACACATTTCATACTTATCATGTGTCATAGATTTTATTTGAGTGTGAGTGACATTAATTTTGTTCCTTGTAGTGTCGAGTGATGTGTGTATATATTAGTCAGTGTGCTTAATCATTTATTCATTAACTGAGAAAGTGACTTATTTTATCTCTCTAACATTACATTCCTTTAATTTCTTGTAAAGTTCAGTCAACACATAGCTGTAGTAATTTCTTTCCTTTTGTTTTTTTTTTTGTATTTTCTTTCTTTTTTAAGTCAGGAATGTCAGTGTCTGCGATAGTTGATATCATCATCACCACCATCAGCATAATGCCTATTTTTCTATGCTGACACACACACACACACACACACACACACATATATATATATATACACACACACACACATATATATACATACTCACACACACATGTACATGTAAATATACATATATATTTATCTCTCTCTCTCTCTCTCTCTCTCTATATATATATATATATATATCTGTCTATCTATCTATCTATCTATCTATCTATCTATCTATATCTATCTATCTACACATAAGCACACGTATCATCTGCCAGCCAAGCAGACTATACAGGGCCTCATAGGAGATTTCAGAATTTGTATCTGAAAAGCAATTTCTGAAATGGTAATGACATCCCCCTCAACCTACAGCCACTCACACATAGATGCATGCATGCACACACACACATTGTGATGTGCATACATGTGTGTATGCACGTGTGTGTGTGTGTCAGCATATATTTATGTATGTATATATGTATGTGTGTATGTGTGTATGTATATATATATATATATATATATATATATATCTTTATAAAACTGAATTGCGAAAAGTTTGTTTGTTTGTTTGTCTGGAACGGTTTAAAGGCCACTAGATCCCGTCAGATTGACTCCAAAATTTACAGGGACATGTAAAATGAGGTGAGGATGCCTATCTTAAAAGGTGTCATTGCTAGGACCAAAAACCCACTTTGACAAGTCGACTCTCATTCTTTTATGTATCTGTCTTCCTCCATCACTCACTCTATTTCCTCCCCCCATCACTTTCTATATATAACATCGATAACGGCGTCGAACTCCCCTTCACTTTCTCTTTATAACTTCGTCAAACAGCGTTCTATATCCCCCTCCTCCTCGCCTTCTACAGCGCTTTCACACTCTCTCTCTCTCTATGTCTGTCTGCATTCATAGAGAGAATTATCATCGCCACCACCACCACACAATCATGAGAACAAATATTATGAATCAGATATTTATTGGGTTCATTTATATATGTGTGTGTCTGTGTGTGTGTGTGTGTTCTATATATAAATATGTATATATAATGTATATATACAAAGTGTATATATCTGTATTTATGTATATTAAACTTTTTAATCCTTTTTGATAGTTATATATATTTTTTTAAAAATTATAAATATAAATTAATAATTTAAATTTTTAAATTTTATATTTTATATATTTTGTATATTATATTTTTGTTTTTTGTTTTTCACTGTTTGATTTGCCTATTAGTGGTTTTATCTCTAATTTTATTTATTCATATATATATATATAACTTGTATACATTTGTATATGTAATGCGTGCACACACACACACACACACACACACACACACATATATATATACATATATATATATATATATATATATAATGTGTGCATTATGTGGTCGGTTGAGCTGAAAATATGCACACCTACGTTAAAAGTGCTGGCAAGTTTGCATGACAACTATTTTTTTCCTCAAATGAAAGGCGTGACCTCTAGGACAAAATTCCTCATCTTATAAAATGTGGCTCCAGTAGACCCAAATGAAATTGGGTTATATTAACCAAAATGTGAAAAAGGGTCTAACTGGGGCTGGAAGGGGATTAAAATTTAAAGGAGCAGGTGTTTAGGAATTCTCTGTTACATCAAGCTAAAAAGTTTGCGCCAGCCTTTTAATCGTCAATGTGTTGCCGTCCATGATGAAAAAGTTTTGAATGCTTGCCATGGTGAGTCTACTGTCGTGAGAAAGAATCACTTCAAAACTTGGTGTTTAGGAATTTTCTTTTACATCAAGTTCAAAATTTTACGCCAGCTGTTAAACTGTCAATACGTTGCTGTCCGTCATTAAGAAATGCCAGCCATGGTGACTCTACTATCCTCAGATTCTATCCCTTCAAACTTTGGTTTCCAATATTTTATTTCTCAACTTACTCAAGATCTTTTGTTGTTTATAAATGGAAGAGAGATAGATAAAGATAGAGAGTAAGAGAAAGCAAGGGAGAGTCCGAGAGAAAAGAAAAGTAAGAGAGTGGGAAAGGGAGAGAGAAACAAAGAGGGAGAATCATCATCATCATCATCGTTTAACATCCGTTTTCCGTGCTAGCACGGGTTGGACAGTTTGACCGGGGTCTGGGAAGCCAGGTGGCTGCAACAGGCTCCAGTCTGATCTGGCAGTGTTTCTACAGGTGGATGCCCTTCCTAACGCCAACCACTCTGTGAGTGTAGTGGGTGCTTTTTTCGTGCCGCCGGCACAGGTTCCAGGGGGGCTGGTAGCGGCCACGATCGGTTGGTGCTTTTTACATGCCACCAGCACGGAAGCCAGTCAAGGCGGTGCTGCAATCGGCCACGTTCAGATGGTGCTTTTTACGTGCTGAAAGAAAGTAACAACCACACTCTTACCCGCGCATAGAGCGGGTCACCTTAAGTTAGTATATATATATATATATATATATATATATATATATATATATATATATATATATACACACCACATACACACAGAGATAAGATGCAGGCATGACTGTGTGGTAAGAAGCTTGCTTACCAACCAAATGGTTCAGGGTACAGTCCAACTGTGTGGCACCTTGGGCAAGTGTCTTCTCCTATAGCCTCAGACTGACCAAAGCCTTGTGAGTGGATTTGGTAGACAGAAACTGAAAGGTGGCTAGCTGACAGAAACGTTAGCATGCCGGATGAAATGCTTAGTGGTATTTCGTTGGCTGCTACGTTCTGAGTTCAAATTCCGCCGAGGTTGACTTTGCCTTTCATCCTTTCGGGGTTGATAAATTAAGTACCAGTTATGCACTGGGGTCGAATATAATCGACTTAATCCGTTTGTCTGTCTTTGTCCCCTCTGTGTGTAGCCCCTTGAGAGGAATAAAGAAATTAAAAACTGGAAGAAGCCCATCATGTGTGTGTGTGTGTGTGTGTGCGCATGTCTTTGTGTCTGTGTTTATCCCCCATCACCACTTGACAACTGGTGTTGGTGTGTTTATGTCACCATAACTTAGCAGTTTGGCAAAAGTGATTGGTACAGTAAGTAAGCAGGCTTTAAAAAATAATTAGTGCTGAGGTTAATACATTCAACAAAAGTTTCAAGGCAGTGCCCCAGCATGGCTGCAATCAAATGTCTGGAACGAGCAACAGATAAAAGATGTGTATCCAGTCAGAAATCTACCCAGGGTAAGATAGTTTTACTTGCTAGTTATTTGTCTTTCTGGTGTTTTCTCTCGTGATGGGTTTTTCTTCTTTTTTTTTATGATATTGATTTGATTGTATAAGATAAGCAACGTGACAAATTTTGACGGTATTGCATTCAATAGGTTTTTGTGTCATTGACATTAAGCTTTTTCCAGAAATGGTTATATATGCACATGCACATGTGTTTGTGTGTGGTGGGGTGGGTGCTGCATGATTTCACCAAGACAGCAAAATGAAGCAATCACAACACATATACAGTGTGTGTGTGTGTGTGTGTGTTGGTTCAAATTTACAGAAAACAAAAGATGAAGACAGGTGAGGGAATAAGCAGAAGTATTAGTTTGACACTTGGGAAGAATGAATATGTCTTTGATGTGTAAGCTCTTCGACAGAAAGGAGGGGGGAAAATGGAGAAAGAATGAAAAAAAAAGCAGAAATGTATGTATGTATTTGTATGAAGAGCATCCAGCTAGAGAAACTGTGCCAAAGCAGATGGAGCTTAACCCAGTCTTCTGTCATCCCATCCCCACCTCAAATCATTCAACCGTTGCCAGCATGGCCAGAGAACATTAAATGGTGATGATGTCTATGTTTATATATGGTGTGCGTGTGTGTGTGTGTGGTGTCATCATTATCATTTAACATGTTTTTCATACTGGCATGAGCTGGGCAGTTTCTTAAGGGCTGGTAATGCCTCCTCAGACTCCAGTTGTCTGCTGTGACATGGTTTCTACAGCTTGATGCCCTTCCTAACAACAACAACAACACAGTGTTCTGGGTGCTTTTAACATGGCGCCAGCACCAGTTTCAATTCTGCTATGATGAATGGGTTTTCTTGAGTACAGCAAAGCCCCAGATACCTCGCTTCTATGTCATCTTCTTTGTAAGGGTCAGGGTCTTGAGATTGGCCTTCAATACTTCATTTTCCTGGGTCTCCTTCTTCCACAAGTTTCATCCACTTTAAGTAATCATCACTTCTGTGTGTGTGTGTGTGTGGTGTGTGTTTGTAAAATTATGAGGCAGAAACTTTTGGCAGTTTTACTGGGAAACACAGGAGGAAATGAATTTCATGCATGGACCATTAATTAATCTTGCCTTTTTACTTTCCTGTTGTTTAAGAAATCCTCACAACTGCTTTACAATTGAATCATGGATCATGTGATGACCATTTACAAAGAAACCAATGATTAATCTATCACACATGTTGGTTCCTTTGTTAAAATTTGCTAGCTTTTAAATGCCCAAAATTCACATGTAGCAAGAACTGTAGTAAACATGATTGCAAGCTTTTATATAACTCATCATCATCACCACAATCATCATCATCACCAGTCATCATCACCACAATCATCATCATCATCATCACCAGTCATCATCACCACCACCATCATCATCCTCATCGGCATTTGTTATCCATTTTCCTCCATGCTAGCATAGGTTGGATGATTTGACACAATCTGACAGTTCTAAAGAATCGATTGTGATCCAAAGTCATCTTTGGTGTGGTGCCCTTCCTAACTCCAATCGCTGTACAGTGTGCACTGTGAGCTTTTTTTTGTTTTTGCATGACATCGGCCCTAATGAGGTTGCTATGCCACATGCAAAACTAAGATCCTTTTCAAATGGGTAGGGCCACAATAAAGAGTGAAGTGGCTTTGTCCTAGGAGATGAGGGGGTTTAAACTATGTAAGAAGGGGCCAGAGCAGAGTAGGTTTTTGCTGCAGAGGAGCTACATGGTTACTCATTGTGTAGAAGAGTGGATGGAAGTAACCAGAGTTGAGCTTAAAAGAGAGATAAAATGGTGGTGTTGAGGTGTCAGGCTCGACTTTCAAGGGGAACTGTAGTGAATGGAGAAAAAAGAATAGTGTGTGTGAGTGAGTGGGGCTGCAAGAGTATATGGGGTGGGTGAGGAATAGTTAGGGATGGAGAAAAAGTGAAGGGTGGGGACATAGTGAATGAAGGATAAGGCTTTGAATGGTGGTTGATGATAAATATATGTTGAAGTGAAAGTAGTGAAGAGTAAGCAATAGATAGCCACTTGTTTGCAGGAAAGGTGATATTTTCCAATAACTGGAAGGCAGAGGTATTGTTTTCAGTTGAAGGCGGCCAGCTGGCAGAAATGTTAGCACGCTGGGCGAAATGCGTAGCCGTATTTCGTCTGTCGTTACGATCCGAGTACAAATTCCGCCGAGGTCGACTTTGCCTTTCATCCTTTCAGGGTCGATAAATTAAGTACCAGTTTCGCACTGGGGTCGATGTAACCGACTCAATCCCTTTGTCTGTCCTTGTTTGTCCCCTCTATGTTTAGCCCCTTGTGGGTAGTAAAGAAATATATATCTGTAAGTAGCCCCTTGTGGGTAATAAAGAAATATGTATTGTTTTCAGTTGTGTTTATTTGTTTGTCCCTGGACAAGATATCTCAAGAACCACTGGATGGATTCGGATGAAACTTTCAGGGATGTTTGGCCTCGTGACTGGCACGAACTGATTAGATTTTTGGATCAATCTGGTACCAAACAAGGATTCTGGCTTATTTTTCCTTTTTTTTTTTGTTTTTTTTTTACCTAATTTTTGAGAGTGGTCAGGTTCATTTTTAGAATTCTCATTTGTGAGAGCATTCGAGTTTATTTCAGATATTCTCATTTTAAAAATCATCTCCGGCTAATCATTGAGATGATGTTGATGTTGCCTTTGCGGAGGTTTGTGCTCTCTGAGTGCTCTTATTATTATTATTACTATTAAGGCGGCAAGCTGGCTGAATCGTTACTGCACTAGACAAAATGTTTAGCAATATTTTGTCTGCCTTTACATCCTGAGTTCAAGTTCCACCAAAGTCTACTTTACCTTTCATTCTTTTGGAGGGTCAATAAAATAATGTACAAGTTGCAAATTGGAATCGATATTGGTGACTTGACCCCACCCCTAAAAATTTCAGGCCTTGTGCCTATAATAAAAAGGAGTTATTATTATTATTATTATTTTTATTATTATTATTATTATTATTATTATTATTATTATTATTATTCGTTAGCATGCAAAGCAAAATTCTTAGTGGTATTTCATCCGTCTTCACATTCTGAATTCAAATTTTGCCGAGGTCAACTTTGCCTTTCATTCTTTCGGGGTTGATAAATTAAGTACCAGTCAAGTACTGGGACCGATGTGATCGTCTTACTCCTTCCCCACAAATTTGAAGCCTTGTCTATAGTAGAAAGGATTATTATTATTATTATTTATTGTCATTGCACAGCTTCTAACACTGGAGATGTACTATGGTGCCAGCTGTTCACTACCAGTGATCTAAGGTAGCACCCCTTATACACCTAAGGCATGTTACATTATTATTATTATTGTTGTTGTTGTTATTAGGCCATGTGAGGATGCATGGTCTAGTGGTAGGGTGTTGCACTCACTAGATCGTGGTTTCAATTCCTAGACCAGGTGGTGTGTGTTCTTGAGCAAAACACTTCATCTCACATTCCTCTGCTCTTTGACCCCTGACATGTGGTACACTTTGCACCTGTTCAACACCTGATGCATGGCACACCGTGCACCTGTTCAGGCAACGTCAGCCCCTGCAGCCCCTAAATTCGTTCACTATAAACAGATCATTTCTGCAGGTCGCTGGGTAAAAGCTGAATGCTCATGCATCGTCAAGGGGGCGGAGAGGCGAGTCAGTCATTATCATTACTACTACTACTGCTGCTGCTCCTCCTAGTTAAACATTCATGCTTTAGTAAAAATCTTTTTACAGCATCACAGCTATGAAGTCATAAGGTTCCTGACTATCTCCTTAGTATTCAAAATTAAAATGAAATATGTAAACGTCCTCCTCATTAGAATTATAGTCACGAAAAGATTAAAGAAAGTGTTTTTATTTAAATAGACATCGCATTACAGTTTGCAAGAAAAGAAAAAGAAAAATGAACTAATAACAACCCAGTATAAGAGAAAATAAAATAAAATAAAATGAAATCTTTCAGGCCTTATCACTGTTTGTGGTTAACAATAGAGTTTGTGCTGTACTGGTTTGATCTTTAGCCCCCTTCTGTCTCGGGGAGTTGTGTACATATACTTCTTGGCGCCTTGAAGATTGTGTGTGTGTGTGTGTGTGTGTGTGTGCATCTATTCATAGATATGTAGATGTTTATTTTCAGTTGCATGTTCATTTATGAATCTAGATGAGTCTGGGTGTGTGTATATGTATATACATACATTTACATATGTGATACATACATACATATATATACATATATATATATATATATATATATATATACTCTTTTACTCTTTTACTTGTTTCAGTCATTTGACTGCGGCCATGCTGGAGCACCGCCTTTAATCGAGCAACTCGACCCCGGGACTTATTCTTTTGTAAGCCCAGTACTTATTCTATTGGTCTCTTTTGCTGAACCGCTAAGTAACGGGGACATAAGCACACCAGCATCGGTTGTCAAGCAATGCTAGGGGACAAACACAGACATACACAAACACACACACGAACACATACACACATATTATATATATATATAATATATATATATACGACGGCTTCTTTCAGTTCCGTCTACCAAATCCACTCACAAGTCTTTTGGCGGCCCCGACGCTATAGTAGAAGACACTTGCCCAAGGTGCCACGCAGTGGGACTGAACCCGGAACCATGTGGTTGGTAAACAAGCTACTTACCACACACCCACTCCTGCGCCTATATATATGTGTGTGTGTGTGTGTGTGCGTGTATATTTATATATATATATACTGTATTTGTTATTTGTTGGTTAAGAAATTTACCAAGGGTATCTTGCCAAAAATTCTCAGCAGTTATCAAGCCTACCTCATGGGACATTGGTACTCATCTCCATCTTGGATAATTTGTTAGCAACAAATGATATTTATCCATCAGTGTGATCTTGATCACTTGTTCTCATTCTTCGATATTAATGTGTGTGTGTGTGTGTGTGTGTGTGTAAAGCAAATGAAACAATACATATGTATACACTCACACATATCTATATATCTATACATGCATGTATATATCTATATACATAACTGTATATATAAAACAATCTAGCAAGAATACATACATGCATCCATACACACACACACCTATACACACTCATACATTTCTACAACATTTACATGCATATTCTTATCATCTCTCTATATATATATCTGTATATTCTGTTCCTCTCTATATATATCTTTATATATATCTCCTGCTGTTCCTCTATCTCTTGTGTTGAAAGAGAAAGAGAGAAAATTCGATAATTTTGTGTCCTACCTCATTATTATACAAGTAATAAACAACAATTTATACATACCCCCCCCCCCACACACACATACTTGGATGTGTAGAAAGAGAGGGAGAGAGGTGTTGGTTTATTTGCTCTCTAGCAAGCTTCAGCCATATCCGTTTCTAAGCTTAAAGGATACTGGTTGGCTGAGTCAAATGAATTGGAAAATGATTAGAGTCAGTGAGGGATTACAAATTCCAGTAATAAAGTATAAATAACAACAATATTAACAACAACAACAACAGAAGGCATGGGTGTGTTGTATAGACACAGATGTGGCTGTGTGGTAAGAAGTATGCTTCCCAACTACATAAATAAAGGTTCAGTCCCATTGCATGGCACCTTGAGTAAGAATCTTTTATAGCCTCAGGCCGATCAAACCTTTGCGGGTGAATTTGGTAGGTAGAAACTGTAAGAACTGTAGAGGTGGCAAGCTGGCAGAAGCGTTGGCGCACTGGGCAAGATGCTTAGCGGGATTTCGTCTGCCGTTATGTTCTGAGTTCAAATTCCGCCAAGGTTGACTTTGCCTTTCATCCTTTTAGGGTCGATAAATTAAGTACCAGTTACGCACTGGGGTCGATGTAATCAACTTAATCCCTTTGTCTGTCCTTGTTTGTCCCCTCTATGTTTAGCCCCTTGTGTGCAATAAAGAAATAAGAAACTGTAAGAAGCTCATCATGTGTGTGTGAAGGCACATGGCTCAGTGATTAAAGCGTCAGGCTCACAATTATGAGGTAGTGAGTTTGATACCCGGACCTGGCTGTGTGTGTTGTATTCTTGAGCAAGGTACTTTATTTCACGTGGCTCCAGTTCACTCAGCTGTAGAAATGAGTTGCGATGTCACTGGTGCCAAGCTGTATTGGCCTTTGCCTTTCCCTTGGATAACATCGGTGGTGTGGAGAGGAGAGACTGGTATGAATGGGTGACTGCTGGTCTTCCATAAACAACTTTGCCTGGACTTGTGCCTCAGAGGGGATCTTTCTATACCCTTTTATATATACACAGACATGCAGGAAGTAAATAGACACCCTTAATTTTCAAAATTTCTGATCTAAGCGTCTTAATATGTTTTCAGCGGTGTAGAATTTACAATGTAACTATTCGTTTTCATTCCAGGTGCCATTATATTAAACATTTGCAAAGAGTAACCATGCCACGCACAAAAAATTCAGTAGAACTGTCAGATTTTCAAAGAGGGTGTATTGTTGGACAATCTGAGGCTGGTCCTTAGCCAGCAAAAAATTGCTGAAAATCTTCAAATTCCTCTTGCTACTGTTAATAGAATTATAGTGCAATTCAAAAGCCAAGGAAAAGAATCAACAGATTCTCGTCCCGGCCGACCTAGTCCCTCAGAAAGAAAGCTTCGCTGTTAGAAGAGAATTGTGGAAAACAAACCCTATTCAAAGGCTTCTGACATTGCAAAACAGCTAGAAGTTAGTCCAAGAACGTGTGTTACATATCTGCATAAGCTTGAGTATTATGGACGAACAGCTAGAAGAAAACCTCTCCTTCAACTAATTAATATCAGGAAAAGAAAGAAATGGGCTAAGGAGATGTCAGAAAAATCCAGTTCATTTTGGGATAGAGTGAGTGTCTCAGATGAATCCAGATTTGCATTATTTTCAGACAGTGGACGTGTTTGGGTCTGGAGGCTTCCCAATCAAGAATTAGATTTGAAACGACTCAACCAATTGTGAAACATGGTGGTATCTCTGTAATGGTATGAGTGGCTGTCACCAGTAATAGTCGTTCTGAGCTGATCGAATGTGTTGGAACCATAAACTCTGAAAAATACATCAGAATACTTAAGCAAGGACTGTGTCTGATGTATTCACAGGATAATATAACGAAAAATTAGTTTTTATTCATCGTGGAAGATAGGGCTCCGTGCTACACAGCGAAAAGGAATCAACAATGGCTGACTGAAAATGGGATCATAAAGCTTCCTTGGTCGAGCAAATCCCCTGACATGAACCCAATTGAAAATCTTTGGAGCATACTAGATAGAGAGCTATACGAAAAACTCGACAGAAACCTAAATCTAAAGATGAATTGTTTCAATTGTTGTGTGAAAAGTGGGCAGAAATTCCACAAGAGACAATCGCAAAGCTCATCAGTTAATTGCCAAAAAGAGTTTCTGAATTAAAAACTGCAAAGGGAATGTCAACTAAATACTAAAGTATGTAGTCCTACCTATCGACTACATTTCAATTGTTTGCTTTGCATATTAAATAAAAGATTTTGAAAATTAAAGGTGTCTATTTATTTCCTGCATGTCTGTGTATACATGTGTGTGTCTGGCTGTATTTGTGCTTCAGCAAAAGAATTCGATAGAATAAATACCAGGTTTTAAAAAAGTTACATACTGGGGTTGATTTATTTGACTAAGATTCTACAAGTTAGTACTCCAGCATAGCCACAGTCTAATGACTGTAACAGATAAGCGATAAAGGAGGAAAGAGTTATATTCACTATGGCTGACCTCATCATAGCAGAGACCTAATCATCCAGAACAACTTGTTGCCATTAACTGCTTTCTAAATTTGAATTCTGTTAGTGCATATAGCGATTACCAACATCTCAAAATCTATGAATACTTCAAAACAAAAAATGTTTCTTCATGCACGAGTGGTGCTGTGATCAAAACAAAAATGCAAAAAAAAAGAAAATAAAGAAGAAAGAAACAATAAAGATTCTACATAATCCAAAGCCAAAATTGTCAACATGGAAATTCCGCACATCTGTTCAGTTTGGAGTTGTGTGTGTGGGAGGAGAATCGCATTAACTCAGCCGGATCTAATGCTACCTGAGTCATTTCATTAATGAGCACTTTGGGATGTGATGTCCCCTGATAAACCTGTCAACTTAGTAATTGATATGCTGTCCTCATGCACATATCGAGTATTAGGTGTGTGTGTGTGTCTATGTTGCATAGTTTATACACATGCATTGACATATATGCACACACACACACACACACACACACATATTCATTTACATACATACATACATACATACATACATATATAATATATATACATACATCTGTGCCGGTGGCACATAAAAAGCACCATCAGAACGTGGCCGATGCCAGCGCCGCCTTGGCTGGCTTCCGTGCCGGTGGCACGTTAAAAAAGCACCAACCGATCGTGGCCGATGCCAGACCCCCCTGGCACCTGTGCAGGTGGCACGTAAAAAAGCACCCACTACCACGGAGTGGTTGGCGTTAGAAGGGTATCCAGCTGTAGAAACACTGCAGATCAGACTGGAGCCTGGTGCACGCCCCTGGCTTCCCAGACCCCGCTGAACCATCCAACCCGTGCTAGCGCGGAAAACGGACGTTAAACGATGATGATGATGATTATTATATATATATATATATATATATATATATTATATTATATATATATACATATACGAGTATATATACATACATACATACATACATATATATATCTTTATATATATAAAACTGAGAATGTGTGTCTGTCTGTCTCTCCCTAAAACTTGAGAACTACACAACCAATTTCATTCAAATTTTACATATGCCCTACTTGCCTAGAGCGAGCCCATAGCAATATCATATCTTCTCCACTATTTCAGTATTACGTGTTAAAGTGAAACAACTATTTCTCTCTATTTTATGTCAGATGCTTTCACTTTAACAATAAAATAATAATAACATTGAATTATATGTAGTAAGTAATAATTAAAATCAAATAAAGTATATATAATCATAACATAACAAAAGTGAAAAATAGCAATTTGTATAAAATGTATCAATGACTTGAACTTGAAGAAGTGGTTTCACATGAATGGGAATAAATTAAAATAAAATTAGCGTGCAAAATGGAATAGTCCAGATTGATATAAAAATTAGATTAAAGAAAGATTATTATCTATAAGTATACAATGTAGAGAAAACGAAGTGCTAACAATTCCAGTCTGTTATATGGGCTGTGAAGGGCCAATCACGCCTGGGAGGTGGTTGAGACGATGGCGGACTTGCGGCACGGGCAAGGCGCCGGGTTTGGATGGGCTACCCCTTAGTTTATTAAGAGTATGCCAGACTTGTTCGGGCCCTAATGGCAGAGGTCTATGCGAACTGGCAGCAGAACGGGTCCTACCCAGATCTGTGCGCCGGGGAGTAGTGACACTTGTCAGAAAGGACCCGAGCAAGGGGTGTATTGATAATTTCAGACCCATCACTCTGCTAAACACAGAGTTGAAGATTTTGGCCAAATGTTTATCGAAAAGATTGGGCGTGTGTCGCGAATGGTCTGATCGGGGAGGCACAGAACATGTGCGTTCCTGGCAGATCTATTCAGGATAATCTCCATCTTATGCGGTACACACTATAGAGGGGTTTAAATAGTGATTCTGCAAGGTGGGGCACTGGTCATTTAGACCAATCTAAAGCATTCGATAGGGTCGACCATCGCTACCTGGTGTCCTGCCCTGGCACAGTTTTCCGGGTGAACGGCTTCTTTTCGAGGTCGTTCAACATCAAGCGCTCGGTTTGTCAAGGGTGTCCGCTCTCCCCGCTTTTGTACATGGTGGCTCTTGAGCCATTACTGCGAAAACTGAGTGGCATTCCGAGACAGCCAGGTTGTGGAAAATCGGTGTCAGCTTACGCGGATGACATCACCATCATCGTAACCGAAATGGATCACCTACAGAGGGTAGGCAAGGCCATAGAGGTTTACGAGACGGTGACAGGAGCAAAGGTTAATCGTGAAAAGTCAGTCGGCTTGCAACTCGGCACCAGGAGAGGCAAGTCGATGCCTCCTGACAGCGTCGTGGGATGTTGGACGGAGGGTCCGATTAAGTTGCTAGGGGTTTGGTTCGGACCAGACCTCCAAATAGAGAAGAACTGGGGTAAGGTATCGAGCAGGTTGGCTGCAGTAGCCAAGACCTGGTCTTGGCAGTGGCTATCCCTGAAAGGAAGGGCGGAAGTAGCCAATGTGTTTATCGCATCGGTTATCACCTACCGCCTTTCCGTCGTTCCTTGCCCTGATTCGTGGTTGAACAAGTTGGAAAGACAGCTCTTCTACTTCTTGTGGAAGGGGCGAGAAACCCTCTGTGAAAGCGCTCTACTTGCTGTCAACAACCGTTAAAGGGTGGGCTAGGGATGCCTTGGCTGATGATGCGCAGACATGCGCTGAGGTTAAGATATCTGTGGCTCTACATGGATGGTGAACGGGTGTGGTCTCCGCTAGCAAAACTGAGGTTTCCCAAGTTCACTAGTTTCGGTGGATGGGAAACCTGGCTGAATCGTAGATCGAAACTGGGCACATGGTACACGGAGTGTCGCAAGGCTCTCCTGCTATTCCGTCGCTCAGGCAACGCCTGCGGTGGGGGTTCCACCACATTCTTCTATAGAGGGTTGGTAGAGACGGAATGTGAAGATACCTTAGGGGAAGCCCTAGGTCTCGACGATAATCAGCTGGCCAGTCTGTTCTGACGTACGTTCGGGCTGAAGACCCTGGACAACTTCCAGAAGTCTCTGGCATGGCAATGTTACAGAGGAGCTCTACCTGTTCGGGATAAACTCGCAAGGAACGGTGGCCAAGACAGTCCGATATGTCCAAGATGCAAGCGGGATAGGGAAACCATCCCGCACGCTATTGTCCATTGTTCGGTCGTGTCACAGGTGAGGGTTTATGCCGAACAGCTGTTGTCAAGCACACGAAGAGTACAGCTGTCGACTGAGTCTATTATAAAAATTGACCCACCAGATTTCCTTGCGAAAGAAGGTAAGAATTGTTTTCTCATTGTAGTAGCAATTGCGCAAGAGGTGATTTGGAAGACTAGGATGAAAGGTTTACGGTCAGGCAAGTTCATCTCCGGCCCTGGATTGATGAATTACTTCATCTTTCACCTAAAAAGGAAGATAGGGCTGGAGAGAAAATGCCTGACTAAGAGAGTGTATGAAGAACGATGGAAGGATGTATCACGAAAGTTGTGAGTGGATGATACCACATAAATGTAAAACTAGACGAAACCAAAGTATCAGTGGGGAAGCGGGGCTCATGGGGGTCCGAGCTAAACCCGCTCCCACTCTATCCGTAATGTCTTCCGGTCTGTTCTTCATTCGATTTTTATATTTGTATTTTTTTGAATTTTTAAAACTCATCTTTGTGTAACCCCATTCGTGTATCTGACCCCACATCAGATTGTATTGTTCCCTCTATGTTCGCCCCTTGTGGATAATAATAAAACAATTCCAGTCTGTTATATATTTTGAGTATTATTATCACTAGCGATATCAAGATATAACTTTGTATTTTGCATTTTATGTGTACATGTAATATGTACACATATATATACACATATATACATGCACTAGCACTATGACCCGGCAACGACGGGTCTTTAATGCTAGTATATATATATATATATATATACATATATATAACATGCTAATATTGAACAGTGAGAATGAGTACTCAACACTACATTGGTACTAATATAAAGTATAATATATATATATAGGAGTGGCTGTGTGGTAAGTAGCTTGCTTACCAACCACATGGTTCCAGGTTCATTCCCACTGCGTTGCACCTTGGGCAAGTGTCTTCTACTATAGCCCCGGGCCAACCACAGACTTGTGAGTGGATTTGGTAGATGGAAACTGAAAGAAGCCCATCGTATATATGTATATATATATATGTTTGTGTGTCTGTGTTTGTGCCCCCAACATGCTTGTTTACGTCCCCCATAACTTAGCGGTTCGGCAAAGAGACCGATAGAATAAGTAGTAGGCTTACAAAGAATAAGTCCTGGGGTCGATTTGCTCAACTAAAGGTGGTGCTTCAGCATGGCCACAATTAAATGCTGTGGTAAGACGTTTGCTTTGCAACCACATGGTTCTGGGTTCAGCCCCACTGTGTGACACATCAAGCAAATGAATTCTACTGTACCCTTAGGTTGACCAAAGACTTGTGAGTGGATTTGACTGACAGAAAGTGAAAGAAGTTTGTCATGTATATTTATGTGTGTCTGTGTTTGTCCTCGGCCACCACTTGACAACTGGTGTTGCTGTGTTTATGTCCCCACCACTTAACGATTTGGCAAAAGAGATCGATAGAATAAGTACCAGGCCTGAAAAAAGCAAAGAGTGCTGAGGTCAGCTCATTCGATTGCATGGCCACAGTTTAAGGACTGATACAAGTGTGAAAAAAAATATATATGCAATCTATGATGTGCAAACCACGTAACCCTCCCCAGTGGAACAAATACTATGTCACATTGGTTTGTTAAGAGATCATGAGTCTTTTTCCTTGGATATATATATACATATATATATATATATATATATATATATATATATATATATATGTATGTATATATATACATATATATGTCTTTTTGTATGTATATTGGTTGTATATTATGGATTAGGTGAGGGGGCTCCAAAAGTGGTCTCAGGGAGTAGCGTCCCTGCTTTCTTGAGCTAGTTTCCCACCACA
>NC_043009.1:23478540-23481040 GCF_006345805.1 Octopus sinensis | reverse complement strand
TTTGGTCAGCCTGCAGCTATAGTAGAAGACACTTGCCAAAGTACCACACAGTAGGATTGAACCTGAAACCTTTATGGTTGGGAAGCAAACTTCTTACCATACAGTTCAAGTTTTCACAAAGTCCTTTATATCTGTTGAGAACCACTACTCGACAGCCAGTGTTGGCGTGTTTACGTCTCCATAACTTAGTGGTTTACCAAACGCAACTAGGGTCAATTCGTTCAGCTAAAATTCAAGGTGGTGCCCCAGCATGGCCACAGTATAATAACTGAAAGAAGCAAAGAGTAAAAAGTATTGTAATTTGTACCTGCTCATGCACACCCAAACACAATTGATGTGTTGGAGCAGGTGTGGTCTGTTGAAGTGTAAGCCAACAGTGGGATAGAATACAATACTAAAACAGTCAGGATTTAAAGTTGGTCATTAATCAACAAAATTAATTATTGCTCAGTGTGTTTCTATCTGCACCAACCTTACAGAGTGGATAATAAGACCATAATATATTGTATTAATATAATAGTAATAATAATGGTTAGAAATTTTGGCACCAAGCTTGTAATATTTTGGAAGTTAGAGGGGTGTATGCTTTATGATTTCAGTTTGAATGTTTTTGAAGTAACTAAGGACCAAAGTTAAACAAAGTTTCATATTATATATCTGACCTTATAAGGTTTCTGTATGCAGCATCATGTTAGCATCACCATTGGTCAGTGGCTAACTCTTTTGCCAAGACTGAAACAACCACCATACTGCTGCTATTGGTTTCACCTGTATTCCTGGGCTGGGTAACTACCAAAAGGGCAGCCCATGTTTGGTCCAGGATAGCTTATTGCAATATTTACCATTAACACCTATATCAAAGGATTGTTTTCCCCCGAAACACCACTGAGCACTTATGAGTTAAGAACTCTGTCCCCCATTCTGTTTGGCAGCAAATTGGTAGAATTGCCAAATGGAATTCCTTATGCTTTATGTTCTACCTCTCTGTTCTTTGGATTACCATATTTGATGGTGTAAAAGATGTATGGCCATATTAGATGCATCTTAATTTCAGCAGCACATATTCAAAGAAAAAAAAAAACATTATTAGCACTCTAAAGCATGTAATATAGGCCCAGCTTCACACATAGGGCCCAGGGTGATTTTTAAGGCAGTTTTTTTGAAAATAAAGTGTGTCTTATATGCCATCAAATACAGTATACAGGCATACTTCACCCTATGTCATTAATTGGTTTCAAGAGACTTGACTTAAGTCAAATTAACTTGTCTCTAGGCTAAACTGATAATAGCCATTCCCAGTTCTGTACTTTATTTATGGATGCATTTTCAATAATACATGGTTAATATAAGCTATGTGTGCTAAAATCTTGTCCTTATTATGTACAATTGTTGATACAGTTGTCCAACTCATCTCAAAAGATTGTGCAATTGCTATCACTTTCTCACCTTTTTCATAGCATTTTAACATTGCCAGTTTATCTTCCACCATTACTGCATGGCACTTAGCACTTTCACTATGAATTTTCTTAGGAACCATGGGGGTAAAAAATAAAGTCACAAATGAATGAGAATGAGAAAGTAGCCAATAAGCACATGTTAGAAAATTTGAATTCAAAACAATCGCAGGAATCATGAGTGACAACAATGCCTAATGGTAGATATTGGAACTACAGTGCATTATGAGCTCCAAAAGACTGATAAATAAGATAACACAGCTGATTTTATGATTTCGTTCACTAAGCTACACTACTTTATGGTGTGTATCTTAACATTTACTGCTCACAGTTTAATTTGATTTTATATGCTTTTATTCTTATTTATTATACATTAACATGATTTTATGTACTTTTAATGGTTTTCCAGAGATTTTATGATTCCAATATTTGTAGCAGACAAACGTAAAGTTGAGTAAAATGACTTAACTTGATTTTTAATTTTCCATATATTACTTTTGTAAACCGACGTATAATTGAAATGACTTAAGTCCGAGGTATGCCTGTGTTGTATGCCTGTGACGGTGCATGGCTAAGTGGCTAGGGTATTCAGCTTGCAATTGTAAGATTGTGAGTTAATTCCTGGCAATGCATTGTGTCCTTGAGCAAGATTCTTTACTTCACATTACTCCAATCCATTCATCTGGCAAAAATGAGTAGCACCTGTATTTCAAAGGGCCAGCCTTGTCACACGCTGTATTACACCGAATCTCCTTGAGAACTACGTTAAGTGTACACATGGCGCAGGAGTGACTGTGTGGTAAGTAGCTTGCTAACCAACCACATGGTTCCGGGTTCAGTCCCACTGCGTGGCACCTTGGGCAAGTGTCTTCTGCTATAGCCCCGGGCCGACCATTGCCTTGTGAGTGGATTTGGTAGACGGAAACTGAAAGAAGCCCGTCGTATATATGTATATATATATGTGTGTGCGTGTATGTTTGTGTGTCTGTGTTTGTCTCCCTAGCATTGCTTGACAACCGATGCTGGTGTGTTTACGTCCTCGTTAC
>NC_043009.1:23423540-23473540 GCF_006345805.1 Octopus sinensis | reverse complement strand
CTCCCTGTCCCCCTACTTGGCCTTGCTTTTGCTTTTTGAGCCAATAAAAATTGAATTGAGTTGAATTTATTGACCTTTTTTTTCCTTTAAAAATCGGCACAAACTTTCCGGACAACCCAATATTATATTATTGTTTTCTTCCTCTATCGACTCCGTTCTTCAAACATAGGTAAAAAAATTACTACTACTGCTACTATTTCTGCTGTGGTTCCTGCTACTATTGAGTGGTTGCCATTAGAAGTGGTTGTCCATTTATGAGAATTCCTGAAATAAATTTCAAATCCTGTAAATTACTAGGAAGAACTAAACGAGTTAGTTATTTGCAAATGGAAAAACCCCAAGTTATGCTGCAGATAATGCTGAGGCGTAGTAAACATGGTGATGGAGTTTAGCAAACAGTTTGACCTAGAGCCTGAAGAGAATAGTTAAATCAGTAAGTATACTAATATAGTTTATTGGTTGAAGAAGAAAAGGAGAAGAGGAAGTCTGAAGAAGAAAAGGAAAGACTGGAGAAGAAGAAAGAAGTAGCTTGTCCAAGGAAACTGACTAGTATTGGTCTGCTTCAACAAAAATTGAACATTGGAGCTTATAAATTTGGATAAGTTCGTTATGAGGTAGAAGGAAAAGAATCTGACATTTTGCAACTTGTCTTTATTTTTTTTTTTGCAACTCTTGAAAATATATTTTTATTACTTTTTAGAATTTTATTTTATTTTTGCAATCTCTCAGACAAAGGAAGAGCCCTCCCCTTCACTTCACCTCAAAAAAAATGTTCAGAAAAATGCTTCCTTTTCTCTCTCTCTCCCCCTCTCTCTCTCTCTCTCTCAAATGAAATGACAGCCCCACTACTCCCCCACTTCCTTTCTTTCTCTCTCTCTCTCTCTCTCTCTGTGCTGTGTGTACTTGTGCATATGATGTACATATTTTACAACCTGTGTGCAGAAATGTTCAAGTGCTTCATCATCGTCATCACCATCATTATTTTAGCATTCACTTTCCCATGCTGTCGAGGCAGGCTTTCTATAACCAGATGCCTTTCCTGCCACCAACCTTCACCTGTTTCCAAATAAAGTAATATTTCCCTGTGACCAGACTCAATCTCACAGAATACTAGAAATGACCAACACCGCTTTTATGACAGTGACACTCATTTACGACTATGTCAAGACGAGGAGACAAACATGAAGATAAATACACACATAAATCATTACTTCATCCGACATTGTCAACAGTGACCAAGGATACCACATGTGAGAAGAAAACGGTTCAGTATGTCCAGTTGTGGCCAATTAGTCCAATACAGGTTTGGAAGTCTGTTGTTGGTCAGGCATTGATGGTGTTCTGGGACTGAAGGTGAGGAATTGGCACTGGACTTGCACAGCTTATGGTACAGCTTCGGCAGGCAGGGCAGTCTTGTTCTTGGTAATCATACATAAATACAAACATATACACACTCACAAGACTTTGGTCAGCCTATGGTTATAACAGAAGTCGCTTACCAAAGGTACCACGCAATGGAACTGAACCCAGAACCATGTGGTTTGAAAGCACATGGCTTAGTTGGTTGAAACTTCAAAGTCACTGTCAATAATATTCTTGTCTCATCATCATCATCATTATTTAACATCTGCTTTTCATGCTAGCATGGGTTGGACAGTTTAACTGAGGGCTGGTGAGCCAGGAGGCTGCATCAGGCTCCAATTTGATCTGGCAATGTTTCTACAGCTGGATGCCCTTCCTAATGCCAACCACTCTGAGAGTGTAGTGGGTGCTTTTTATGTGTCACCGGCATGAGGGCCAGTCAGACAGTATTGTATCGGCCATGCTTTTTACATTCCACTGGCATGGGAACCAGTCAGCCGGCACTGGCAATGATCACGCTCGAATGGTGTTTTTTATATGTCACTGATACAGGAGCCAGTCAAGCAGGTACTGGCAACTATCACGCTCAAATGGTGCTTTTTATGTGCCACCAGCACAGGACCAGTCAGGCAGCACTGGCATTGACCATACTCAAATGGTACTTCTTACATACTACCGGAATGGGTGCCCATCAGGTGGTACTGTCATCGGCTATGACAATGACTTCACTTGCCTGAACAGGTCTTTGCAAGCACAGTTTATTGCCCAATGATTGAAGGGTACTATTAAATGAGCTGGTTATGCTGCATTGGCATAGGCCACAGTTACAGTCTCACTTGGCTTGCCAGATCTCCTCAAGCACACCATATCTCCAAAGGTCTTGGTCACTTCTCATCACCTCAGTGAGGCCCAGAGTTCGAAGGTCATGCTTCAACACCTCATCCCAGGTCTTCCTGAGTCTACCTCTTCCACAGGTTCCCTCTACTGCTAGTGTGTGAGACGATACTTTTTCACATAGCTGTCTTCATCCATAAGTAACACATGACCATACCAGCACAGTCTCTCTTGCACACCACATCTGATGCTTCTTAGGTCCAACTTCTCTCTCAGGGCGCTTACACTCTGTCGTGTATGCACACGGACATTACACATCCAGCAAAGCATGCTAGCTTCATTCCTTGCAAGCTTACACATGTCCTCAGCAGTCACGGCCCATGTTTCACTGCCATGTAGCATGGATGTTTGTACATATGCGTCATACAGTCTACCTTTTACTCTGAGTGAGAGGCTCTTTGTCACCAACAGATGTAGGAGCTCTCTGACCTTTGCCCAGGCTATTCTTATTCTAGCAGCTACACTGTTTAAGAATTATAAATTTGTACTCTACAAAAGCGTTGAGTAACCTATCAGATTGATGTAAAATTAGAATCATTAACATGCCAGGCAAGATGCTTAGGAGGATTTTGTCAATCACTACATTCTGAGTTCAAATTCCACCAAGGACGACTTTGCCTTTCATCTTATCAGAGTTGATAAAATAAACACCCCAGATGTAATTGACTTGTCCCCTTCCCCCAAAATTTCAGGCCTTGTGCCTTTAATAGAAAGGGTTATAATTGAACATAAAACAATCATTTGTGTGTGTGTGTGTGTGTCTTGGTGTTTTTCCACCACCACCACCAACACTTGACAACCAGTGTTGATTTGTTTTATGCTTCCGTAATTTAGTGGTTCGGCAAAAGAAACTGATAGAATATGTAGCAGGCTTGGAAATAAGTACCGGAGTCAATTAATTTGATTGAAACCTTTAAGGCAGTGCTCCAGTGTGGCTGCAGTCCAATGTCTGCAAAAGATAAGATAAATAAAAGATAAAAGATTATTTTCAAAATCAATCGGAAACAAACATAATTTATTTCAACAGAAATATGGTAAAGAAAGTGTGGAAAATTAGAAAGAACTTTTCCTTTTTTTTCTTTCTGCCCATGTCCAAAATAACAAAATCTTCTCATCTTTATGGCATACACTCCAAACTCACCAATTTGATTGCATAATCCCATTTACTTCCTCACTACGTGGTTAGCAAACACGTCAGAAGTTTTCAAATGTATAATATTTGCAGTTGTTTTGGTATTTGTGTTTGATGCATGCATTGCGTCAGAGTTGTTGGCACGCTGCCCGTCTCAGCATCTTTCTTGGCTGCGTTCAGTGGTATCCGCTGCAACAACAGTGGACCCTTGAGTCAATGAGGGATGCTGTATGTGCAGTCTCACAGTCTGCTAGAAATGGCTGTCAAATCTGTCTCAAATGATACCTTACTGGTTTAAATGAAGAAGGTTGTATATGGGATATGTATCTTCATTTAAAATACGTGTTGTAGTCCCTGTTAGGAAAGAAAGGACAGGATGGTCACAGCTGGGACTACTTTGATCATAGGTCTGCTCAGATGAGACTAAACAGTAACCCACTCCACCACATGCACACACACACACACACACACACACACAATATAACTCTCACACATCACACACACACCGTTCCCACACACTACACACACACCACTCACACATACACACATGCACTACACACACACACACACACACACACACACACATACATCACATGTACACTACATATAATTGGGTAGAATTCTGCAATGTAATATCCAGGTTCAAATTCTGCCAAGGTCAACTTTATCTTTCATCCTTACAGGTCAATAAAAGTAAAAATAAAAAGAAATACCAATGCAGGGCAACAGATTAGCAAAACTAAACACATCAGACCAGATGTCTTAGGCTATATCTGTTCCACCTCTTTGGTGCCCTGAGCTCAAATCCCATCAAGAAGTTGGACTTAATCCATCATTTGGTTTAACAGCATCACCACCACCACCACCACTATCTGGTATGTTGAGTGTCTTTACACCAAGGTCCACTTTGCCTTTCATCCTTTCAGGGTCTATAAAATAAGTACCATATTTTTTTATTGCCCACAAGGAGCTAAGCACAGAGGGGACAAACAAGGATAGATAAAGAGATTAAGTCAATTACATCGACCCCAGTGCATAACTGGTACTTAATTTATCGACCCCGAAAGGATGAAAGGTAAAGTTGATGTCGGCGGAATTTGAACTCAGAACGTAGCAGCAGACGAAATACCACTAAGCATGCTAACGTTTCTGCCAGCTTGCCGCCTTTAAAATGTATAAAATAAATATCAGCTGAGTAGTGGGCGGGGGGTGATGTAATTGGCTTACTCACTTCCCTGAAATTGCTGGCCTTGTGCCAAAATTTGAAACCAAGTTATTACAAATGGATTAAATGATCAATATGCATTTTCCATGTTGTAATTGTATAACTTATACACAACATAGAATATTTCAATGATATTTTTGTCAATTATTGTAAAATAGACCTAAGCATTTTTCATCCTCTTTGTCACTCTTGAAAACTCTCATCATTATAAAATATTTATTAGCCATAGAAACAGTATTAATACCAAGAAATAATATTTATGTCCACTTAAACTTGGATGTTCCATTAGAACAAACTATACTGTGGTAGTTACCATGAGAGAAACTCCCATATTGGCTTTTTTGGTTCCAAATGCTTTCTTGTTTATATCTAATGGGACACCCATATTTAATCCTTTCGTTACTGTATTTATTTTGAGATGCTCTGTGTTTCTTTCAATCAATTTTAAATATAACAAAGAATTTAGTGAAATAACTTAGTTATTATTAAGCTAGTGTTAGGAACATAAATTATGACTAAGGTTTGGTGGAAGATTTTAATTCAAAACTTATGAAAACAAGATATTTGTACTACAGAGTCTGAGCCAGTTTCAGCTGGGTTGTTAACGAAAGGGTTAACCTGGCATAAATATTATCTTGTCATTACTTCAGCCCTGCTCGAATTATAATCATCTAATTCATTTGATTTCTTGTTCACAAGACTGAACAATTTCTTCAATTAATGTTTTGCTTCCAGTCCCATCAAATGAATTTGAAATACCACACTTTTTTTTTTAACCCTTTAGCATTCAGATTCCTTTGTCAAATGTAATGTTTATTTATTCACATTGTTTTGAATTAATCACACGTTATCTTGTAGCTTCAACATTTCAACGGTGTGTTTGTATATTTTTTTTGCCTGACATTGTAGGGTAGGTGTGAGGGGTTGGATCAGGTCAGTTTGAACATAAAACAGGTAGAATATTTGGGCCAGATTAAATGATAAAGGGTTAAAAGTCTTAACAATCATATCTTTAGATAATCTCTATTAAGTATTTGTCATCCAGTCTTCAAATATGTCTAGATTTGAAAGTTTTACAGCACTTCTACACTCATCAGTTCCTTGTTTACTGAAACCATCAATGTATTCCACTTCTGTCTACTATTTGTTTACAAAGCATCCAATGACTGTAAAATTGATCTACATCCACCTGAGAGAACAACCTAATTTTGTTTTGTTTTCAGTTTTTGGTTAATTATTTCACACAAACATGCATGGAATTGATTCTGCACCAACAACAAAGATATTGTTTCAAGTAGACTCAATCCTTGTAAACTGTATTTTATTTAGCCAAACACATGTTAACCTTTTCCTTACCGTATTCCTGTCGAAATACATTGTCTTTATTTCAACTGATTTTTAAAATAACAAAGAATTTCGTAAAATAATCTTCTTATTATTTAACATAAAGTAACCTGAAACTTTGTTGGGTGGCTTTAATTTAGATCATTTTAAAACATGAATTAGTATCATAGAACCAAGAGCAGTCTCAGGTGTTTTGGTATCAGAAAAGGGTTAATTCTTTCTGACTATCCTGTTGTTTACTCTAATCCTCATGGTCATTTCAAAGTACTCTTTTTCATGCTGGTGTCACATAAAAAGCACCTGTGCTGGTGTCATGTAAAAAGTACACAGTACATTCTGTGAAGTGGTTGGCATATGGAAGGGCATCCAGCCATAGACACCAGACCAAAACTGACAATTGGAACCTGGTGCATTTCTCCGGCTGGCCAGCTCTGGTCAAATTGTCCAACTCATGGCAGCATGGAAAACAGGTGTTTGATGGTGATGATGATGATGACTTACCAATAGAGACCACCTGAAATATTTCTGATTGCAGACAAAATATAATCACAAAAAATTTATGTTCATTAAACACAAAGTTATGAAAACTTCCAACTTTATCATCAACATCTTTTGGCATTTTTCAAGGAAGCAGTATGTTTTCACTGGCTTAACATTAATTTCTTTCAGGTCAGGAACCTAGTGCCTTAACCCTCTGATAAATGGAATTATTGTATGTTACTGTGTTTTTAATCCATCAAAATTGTTGGTCCTGATCAACATACAAGTTCTACTAAAACCACTTGAATGTAGTCAAACCAGACTTGCACTCACAAGTGTACAGATTCTGATTTGTTTTTCTTTCAATTTCTCCTGATGAAGAAATGGCATATCACCCAACCAGCTTAATATTCAGGATATTCTTCTGAATATTTTTTGGTCATTCTGCTATTTCAACATGCAAGTCCTAATAACATTACTTCACATTCATAGGTGTAGGAGTGGCTTGCTTATGAACTACATGATTCCGGGTTCCGTCCCACTGCATGGCACCTTGGGCAAGTGTCTTCTACTGTAGCCTCGGGCCGACCAAAGCCTTGTGAGTGGATTTGGCTGACGGAAACTGAAAGAAGCCCGTCGTATATATGTGTGTGTGTGTGTATGTTCGTGTGTGTGTGTGTGTATGTTCGTGTGTGTGTGTTTGTCCCCCCAACATCACTTGACAACTGATGCTGGTGTGCTTACATCCCCGTAACTTAGTAGCTCGGCAAAAGAGACCAATAGAATAAGTACTAGGCTTGCAAAGAATAAATACTGGGGTCGATTAGCTCGACTAAAGGCGGTGCTCCAGCATGGCCGCAGTCACATGACTGAAACAAGTAAAAGAGTAAAGAGTAAGCGTTTAGATCTGTGGTTCTCAGCCTTTTTGATATCCAGTCCAGATCCAAAACCAGGGTTTATTTTGGGAGCTGCATCAAAAAGAGTAAAGCACAAATCAATTAAAGAAAAATTTATTACACTTATAAAGGGAAGATTGCCAAGGGCCACATGTAGCCCTTGGAACTGCAGTTTAGAACCACTGGTTTAGGTCCTTTTATTAATTTCTCCTAATGAAGAATGGACATATTATTTAGCCTACTTTATTTTGGGGGATACTCTTAAGAGTATCTTGTTTTGCTTCTACAGTGATCCCTTGCTACTTCATCGTTCAATTATTGTGGATTCACGACTTTGCGGATTTTTAAAATATATATATATATATATATGAACGCCTAAAATTTTTCATTACATTCATTAATATATATATAATAAATATTATTTCCTAGTCTAGGAACAACAAAACAAGCGTAAAATAGCAAAAAAGCATATACAGGGGTATTTGAACTTAAGACAGGCTGTGATTGGTGCAATGGAGAGAGACGTCGAATCTCAGCTTTCTATTATGTAATCTGGCCTGTGTAACAGTAACAATCTTTATTTTTTAAATCTAAAGTGCTATTGCTTAACAGTTGTCCTTGTTATTAATAGACTACTGTAATGGATGGGTTGTTAACAGCACAGGGAGGGTTTTGAAAGTCCAAATACATGTTAAATAAATACTGTAAATATGGTGTCCTTACTTTGTGGAAATTCAGTTATCGCAGCCGATCTCAGAACTAATCTACCATGATAAACGAGGGATCACTGTAAACTAACTTTTTTCTCACCCTGATAACTGCCTCTCAGCTCTACAGTTGCCATGTTACTCTGTGTATCTAATAATATGCAATTTAAAACCACCCACACTCATAACTCATTCTCTTGCGTGTTGTTTCTAAGTACTCGTCATCATCAAGGCCTTATTACATAAAACTATTTCATTGTGTGGAAAATGGAATATCCATTAATACTTTAAACTGTTTTTTTTTTTTAATATGAAAACACGAAGCATTAAGAAATCTGATACAACACAACACTGCCTCCATTTCCCATTCATAAAAGTGTTTAATTTATTAAAAAACAAAAATGACATAATAATACCTTGCGTAGACTCCACATGACAGACATATACAAATAAACAGTGCAAAATAACCACAGAGAGGGCCACAGAATTTACCCACACACCACATGTTTGCTCTCATTTAATTTCAAGAAAACTTGTAATTTCTCTTAAGTGTATTGTAGTATTCTCCTTAATCCATAAATCCTTTTATTCTATTTTCCCCTTGAACTGTTGATCCCTTAAAAGTCACTATCATCATCTTATTTCTCATTAGGTCTATAATATCCACTCCTTTAAGCTTTCTGTCAATCAACAGCTTTTGAATTTATAGGCTCTCTTTTTTTCCTTCTTCATAGACCCTCTTTGTTACAGTAGCCTCAAGCCTTGTTTGAGACAAATCATTAAAAAACATATATTTATAGTTTATAGCACTTCAGGTTCTAACAACTAGAATCACTCACACACATTGATACTAAAAATTGTCAACATGATGCACATTCTATGCTGAATGTTTGCATTTGGCACTTACAGTGTTCCATATATTTTGTGTTGTGTGTTTGTGTGTGCTGGTGAGGTTCTATGTTGGCTAGATAACTCAGATGCTGGTTTTTACGTCATATTTTTGCGTGGGGGGAGGGGGAATAAGGTGTGACTGAGACATGTGTACATTCTGTTTGTGTTTCATAGGTGAAGCCTTATGTTTGTTATAAAAAGCAAACATGATGTGATGATGTTCATGGCTTTCCAGAGTGAGGTTTCCCTTTTTGGAATCTAAAATAAAGGAACTATGAAAATGGACAGAATACAACACTGGCAACTCTGTCTCTCTCTCTCTCTCTCTCTCTCTCTCTCTCTCTCTCTCTCTCTCTCTCTCTCTCTCTCTCTCTCTCTCTCTCTCTCTCTCTCTCTCTCTCTCTCTCTCTCTCTCTCTCTCTCTCTCTCTCTCTCTCTCTCTCTCTCTCACTCTATCTCTCTCTCCTCTTCTCTCTTTCTCTGATTTCTCTCTTTATCTTTTTCATGGTAGTTTTCAAACACATGCACCAACACACACATGCACACACACACACACACACACACACACACACACACACACACACACATGCGCACACACAAACACATACACTCATACACACACATACATACTTATGCACACACACTCACACACACACATACACTCACACACATTCACATGCACTCGCACACACCTACACTCACACATACACACACACATGTCCCTACGTTGTGGTAGGTGTTCAGGTTCAAGAGTATTTGATACCTGAGTAGAGAAATTCTTTGGGTTGCTAAAGAATTTGATACCTGAAGAACTCAGGCGGAGAAAGATAATCAGATTACTAGGCACACACCACACACACACACACACACGCATACACACACACTCACTCACTCTCGCTTTCACTTGCTCTCTGTCTTTCTCTCGCTCTCTGTCTTTCTCTCTCGCTACACCCACGTACATATAAATATGCATACAAATACCTACACACACACACACACAGAGGTAACAAAGCCATTTCTTCGCATTTTTCTCACCCATCCCTCCTGTATCAAACATTTGAAATGGTGTTTTCTTTGTCTTGTGTTCCTAAAGAAACATTTGACACTCTGTGTATGTGCATGTATGTGTGTGTGTGTGTGTGTGTGCATGTGTGTGTTTGTGATGTACAGAGAGACAAAGGTAGATAGATAGATAGATAGATAGATAATGAAGGAAGGAGAGAGATAGATAAAGTGAAGGAGGGAGAGAGATAGAGAGATCAATTGAGAGAGAGAAAGAGAAATAGCATGCGTGAGGAATAGAGAAATGGGAGATGGTAGAAGTGTCGGAGAGTAAGATATACTCAGCATTACAGAGAAAAATATATCAGTAGATACTAATACAGAGGGGTAGAGAGAGAGAGAAATGGATTGGATTGTATGTATCAGAGAGAGAGAGAGAATGTTTAAAGAGAAAAATATATAGGTTAGATACAAAAAGAGACAGAGGCAAAGAGTATGAGAGAGAGAGTAATAGTAGAAAGTTAAAAAGAAATCCCCCTACCCACCCACCTACTGTACGTAACCTTTTTCATGTAAAAACATTTATTACACACAAAATTACAGATATCTCCACTGCCTCCATCATCTATTTTGTTTCCAATTAAATCTTTATTAAAACATGATCCTAATTGCTTTTCTTTATGTCTTTTGTTGTCACCTCGTTAACAACATTATCGTCATCATCATCATCATCATCATCATCATCCACTATCATCACCATCATTATCATCATTGTTGTCATCATTACCACCACAATCAGTATCTCTACCACCACCAACACCATTTTCACTATCTTCGTTGTCATCATCATCATCACCATTATCTCCATTATCACTATAACCATCAACACCACCGCCACAGTCATCTTAACAATCATCATCAACACCACCATTATCATCATCACCATCTGTGGGTGTTTCTTTATGTATGTGTGTTGCTGTTATTATTGCTTAGCCCCAGGTAAGCCTTGATCCATTAGACCTATGGCCATAGTCATGTGACATTGCAATCCTGACCATTTTCATCTCTCATCTAGAAACAGCATATCTCCAATCCCATTGCTAAATATGTTCTTATATTGGGTTGTCCGGAAAGTTTGCGCCGATTTTTAAAAGAAAGAAAAAGGTCAATAAATACTTGCCGTTACATTTTTAATCAACAAAATATGAACCATTTTCTTGCACAATGCATCTCCATCTTTCCTTTAACTTGAAAATACCCTCTTCCCAGAATTGAGGTGGTTTCATTGACAAAGAATTCATCACGGTATCTTTTTACGTTATCCAAGGAATTGAAATTTTTACCATTAAGACTATTCTGCAGAGACCTGAATAAGTGGAAATCCAATGGAGCAATATCTAGTGAATATGGAGAGCGGGGTAACACATCCCAGCTGAGCTGCAGCAATTTTTGTCTGGTTCCCAAAGCATCAAGTGCCGAAAAGGAACTTTCTTATCTTCCATTTTAAAGGGTTACAGAATTAACACAGGTTTTAGGAACATAGATCTTCTTCCACGAAACGATAGCTTAAACTGTGCTCTAAATGGAGGTATAGTCAAATCCTATTTTATGGACTCAACCATGTTCTAGAATAAGTTGAAAGGTAAACTACTATAAATCGGCACAAACTTTCCGGACAACCCAATATATTAGTATTATAAAGAGTAGTATGACATGATTTGAATGGAATTTAGCTGCTATTTCTAACAGTTCAGAATGCTATGTAGTGGTTTAGCTTTTTCCTTCTTCAAAATCTCCACATCGTCATCATTGTGATGGAGGTCAAGTCTGTCTGTTGTCCCCTTGTGGTTGATAAAATAAAATACCAATCAATCTCTGGCATTGGTGGTATTGACTTGACCTTCCCCTCAAAATTGGTGGCCGTGTGCCAAAATGGGGAATCGCTATAAAGGCGATTGATTGGCAGAATCGTTAACACATCAAACAGAATGCTTTGCCGTATCTTTTCCGACATATGTTCTGAATTCAAATCTTGCTGAGGTCAGCTTTGCCTTTCATTCCTCTGGTGTCAATAAAATTAGGTACCGACCAAGTTCTGGAGGGTGGTGGGGCAGGGGTCGCTGTAAATGACTAACTCTCCTCCTCCACCACATGATCACATGACCAGCCACGCTATCAGATGCTGGCCACAATGTGCTTTTTGCATAGTTTTAGCCCTCAAAAGACACCACCCCACTGACTAGGTGAGCAGGCCACTCCCCCCCCTACTGATCAAAAGAGGAAGTGAAGCAATATGAAATGAAGTGTTTTGCTCAAGAATACAACGTACCACCTAGTCTAGGAATCAAACCCAAAATCTAACGATCTTCAGTGTGACAGCCTAACCACTAGGCCACGCACTTGATTAAAAACAATCATTATTATGGCAGTGAACTGGCAGAATCATTAACTCATTGGACAAGGAGGCATCTCTTCAGGAATTTACATTCTGAGTTCAAATACCACTGAGATCAACTTTGTCTTTCATTCTTCCAGGGTCAATGCAATAAGTATCAGTCAAGTACTGAGGTTGATTTAATCGACATACCCCTCCTCTAAAATTGCTGGCCTTGTGCCAAAATTTGATATCATTATTATTATTATTATTATTATTATTATTATTATTAAGGTAGGAGGCGCAATGGCCCAGTGGTTAGGGTAGCAGACTCGCAGTCAAAGGATCGCAGTTTCGATTCCCAGACCGGGCATTGTTTAGGTGTTTATTGAGCGAAAACACCTAAAGCTCCAGCAGGGGGTGGGTGGTGACCCCTGTTGTACACTTTCACCCCAACTTTCTCTCACTCTTTCTTCCTGTTTCTTTAGCAACGCTGCGATGGACTGGTGTCCCATCCAGCTGGGGGAATACATATGCCATGGAAACCGGGCCCATGAGCCTGGTAGAAAGGATTATTATTATTTTATGTTTGACTTTTGCTTTATATCTGTACTCCAAGTTGGCTCCAAGTTTCACCCAGAGACCTCAAGAGACAACAGGTTGGAAGTTCATGTTGGTGTTATGCCTAGGGTGCCATATATTTGGTTTTGCACATAGTGTTGTTCTTGAGAATGTTTAAGAAACCATAATAAAATTATGTATTTATTTTAAAATTTGAGATTACATAGAAAGTATTTTATGTAGGATATGGCCAGTTCCCATGAGCACTATCCTTTGAATTTCTGCCATTTTGGGGTTTCCTGGTATCTGAACTAGGTAGCAATCAACCCCTTTTGCTATCATTCCTAGGGCACTTATGACAACAGGTATTGTTTTAGTCTTCAGGTTCCACATTTTGCTAATTTCTATTTCAAGATCTTTATATTTGCTCAGTTTTTGGTAGGTCTTGATAGATACGTTTATATCTATTGAGACAGTCATATCAATAAGGAGGTATGATTTATTATCATTATTATTAAGGTGGCAAGTTCACTGAATCATTAGTGTTTTGGACAAAATGCCTTAATGACATTTCTTCTGACCTTTTACATTCTGAGTTCAAATACCAGCAAAGTCAACTTTGTTTTTCATCCTTTCAAGGTTGCTAAAATAAAATACCAGTCAAGTACTGGGGTCAATGGAATCAACTTCTCAAAATTTCCTGGCCTTATGCCTAAATTTCAACGAATTATCATTATTGTTATTAGTATTATTCTCATCACCATGAGTAAAAGTAGTGTGCTACTGCTGCTGCTACTACTACTACTACTACTACTAGTAGTAGTAGTAGTAGTAGTAGTAGTGTCATTATTATGTTTCATATTGTTGCTGGTCTTTTCATTGTTGTCATTATTGCTAAGATGGCTAGTATATAAGTTTCTAATTGCAAAACTAAACATCAGACACACACTCTCTCTCTCTCTCTCTCTGTGCCTCTGTCTGTCTGTATTTCTCTCTCTCTCTTTCTCTCTCTCTCTCTTTCTCTCTCTCTCTCTCTCTCTCTCTCTCTCTCTCTCTCTCTGCCTCTGTCTGTCTGTCTTTCTTTCTCTCTGTCTTGTAGAACTTTTATTATATACTCCTACTGTTAGTAGTAGTGGTATTAGTATTGTAAGAGAGTAAATATTGTAAATACATTATCTGTTGGGAAACAAGAGTTAGTGGAGCGGCAAGCAACGGCGTTGGTGTATGTGTGTGTGTGTGTGTGTGTGTGTGTTAGGGGTGGGTTGGGTGAGTAGAGGTGGTAGACATGAAGGATAGAAAACTGTAAAGAATTCTTGGTTAAAGATAAATAGCTTTCATTCACATCATTTCAGGGTTTTCCAAGGTGAGATATATTTGCACACACACACACATAAATACACACATACACATGCAGACATATATACCTATTTGCACACAAACGCACACACGCATATATGTGTATATGCGTATGTGAGTATATGTAATACATGTGTGTATTTATATATATATATATATGTGTGTTTGTAGGCTGTGATATATATATATATGTATGTATGTACATATATCTGCTAGTTTGCCTTCACATATATGTATATATAATATATACACATATTCACATCACATAGACACACAATGTACATATGTTTGTATGTGTATACATGCATATATATATATATATATATATATATATATATATATATATATATATATTATATTTGTGTAGCAATATAGATGTGTGTGTGTGTGTGTGTGTATACTAATGCATGTGTGTGCATGTTAAAGATGTATAACACAGATATGATTATGTATAACATTTTCCAGTCATTCACTTTTGCTAATTATAACTGCATCAATGCCACTACCTCAGTCATATGTCTTTAATCCTGATATATGTGTGTGCATGTGCATGTGTGTGAATGGATGCATATAGTCTTACTCTTTACTCTTTTACTTGTTTCAGTCATTTGACTGTGGCCATGCTAGAGCACCACTTTTAGTTGAGCAAATCGACCCCAGGACTTATTCTTTGTAAGCCTAGTACTTATTCTATCGGTCTCTTTTGCTGAACCTCTAAATTACGGGGGACGTAAACACAACACCATCAGTTGTCAAGCCATGTTGGGGGGACAAACACACACATACATAAATATATATATATATATATATACAAAGTCTACCAAATCCACTCACAAGGCTTTGGTCGGCCCGAGGCTATAGTAGAAGACACTTGCCCAAGGTACCACACAGTGGGACTGAACCCAAAACCATGTGGTTGGTAAGCAAGCTACTTACCACACAGCCACTCCAGCGCCTATATATATGTATGTATGAATATATATAAATATATATATATATATATATATATATATATATATATATATATATATATATATATATAATTAATCAATATAGGGTGGCAAAAAAATTTTGTAGAATTCTTTTGCCACCAGCGGCCTAGTGGGAAAAAATTAAATAGTCATAGACCATTTTTAAGTTCAACATCAACAATCAAGGAACGGCCATAATAGGCCATTCACCCACTAGAAATAACAGCCAAAGCTTCAACCGCAAATAAAAATATTTGTTCCGACTTGGGCTATTTCTTACTGAAGAATCTGAGGGCCTATGGAAGATTGGCTTGATTTAATTTAATCAGGTTAGTTTACCATTAAACAGCAGATGAAACGGTGCATCGTATAAGAAATTACAGGGTAAATGTTTTTTAAATTTTCTCCTGTTTACGGAATTGATTTTTATTTGCAGTTGAAGCTTTGGCTGTTATTTCTAGTGGGTGAATGGCCTATTATGGCCATTCCTTGATTGTTGATATATATATATATATATATATATATATATATATATATGTATGAATATATAGTGTTTATATGTGTGTGTGTGAGCATAGGTATGTATGCTTGTATGTGTGTAGTTGTGTATGTCTGTATGCATGTAGGTATATGTATGTATGTGTGTGTATACATACACACTTAAAATATAATGTATGTATATGTATGTAAATTGAAGCATGAATAATGCTTAATTGGGAATGGTAAGAGAAACCTTTGCTGTGTGTTCTTTGTGAGTCACTGTGATAGACAAAACAAACTGGATTGCAGCATGGAGTATGGTTTCTGTAATAATATACATACACACAGATATAGACAGACATACACAGAGAAATACAAGCACGAACATTCATACACACACACACATAGACATATAATCATGCATCATATACATAGTCTCACATGCATGCACACACACACATAGATATAGACAGACATATACAGGTGTATACAGACATATGTACACATGCAAATATTCACACACATGCACACAGATATATGCATACACAGAAACATATATATATTCTTTTACTTGTTTCAGTCATTTGACTGCAGCTGTGCTGGAGCACTGCCTTTACTTGAGCAAATCGACCCCAGCACTTATTCTTTGTAAGCCTTGTACTTATTTTCAGTCTCTTTTGCTGAACCGCTAAGTTACAGGGACATAAACACACTAGCATCAGTTGTCAAGCGATGTTGGGGTGGGGGACAAACATACACACGCACACATATATACAACGGGCTTCTTTCAGTTTCCGTCTAACAAATCCACTCACAGTGCTTTGGTCGGCCCAAGGCTATAGTAGAAGACACTTACCCAAGGTGCTACACTGTGGGATTGAACCTGGAACTATGTGGTTGGTAAACAAGCTACTTACCTCACAGCCACTCCAGTGCCTATATATATATATATATATATATATATATATATATATATATATATATATATTCACCTACTAATATAGATACAAAGACACAAACATATATATCCTAACACAGATACGCATATAGGCTGGCATATACAAACATTCACATACACACACACTGACAGGCATAGATGGTTATACACATAGTCATAAATCATACGTATAGATGTATGGAGGCATATGCAGAGACGTACATACAGCTGCAAACATCCACACATACACATATATGCATATATGTGTACACACACAAACTTGAACAGATTTGCATGAATGCATCCACATATAAAAATGCAAGCATTTTCACACAAACATACATCATTCATATATGCATACACAAAGATATGTACACTCTTTCACTCTTTTACTTGTTTCAGTCATTTGACTGTGGCCATGCTGGAGCACTGCCTTTAGTTGAGCAAATTGACCCCAGGACTTATTCTTTGTAAACCTAGTACTTATTCTATTGGTCTCTTTTGCCGAACCACTAAGTTACGGGGACGTAAACACAGCAGCATCGGTTGTCAAGCGATGTTCAGGGGACAAATACAGACACACAAACGTATACACACACATATATTTATATATAGATATAGGTATATACGACAGGCTTCTTTCAGTTTCTGTGTACCAAATCCACTCACAAGGCTTTGGTCAGCCCGAGACTATAGTAAAAGACACTTGCTCAAGATGCCACGCAGTGGGACTGAACCCGGAACCATGTGGTTGGTAAGCAAGCTACTTACCACACAGCCACTCCTACACATACAGACATGCATATATATATAGACAGCCAGACACATGCAGACGAGCATATTCAAACATACATGTGTACATCTATATACATATACTCAAACCTTTTTGCATACATACATACACAAACATTTTCTCACACACATCTGTACGCATGCATTCATATGTAAATATACAAACATTTTCACATACATGCACACACACACATACACATAGATAGGCACACTCATAGACATGCAAACACACAAGTCTGCTCAGGTAGGTACACATACAGGCAGATGTAATTACACATTGGATAATGTAGTCCTAGATGCACTATGTCTGAATAATGAAACAGAATGGTGTCTTGATCCTACGCCTGCTTGATTGGAACCAATCTGTTACAGAACTACGTGATTGGAACTACTGTTACAGCAAAGTCATGTAGCAAAGGAACATCTTTGTGGTTTTCAGCCTGCTAGAAACAGCAGCCAAATTGCTTCAAGCCACACCTTATGTTGTTAAAAAAAGAGAGAGAAGTCAAAGTATGATGGCATAATTAAGAAGCTTACTTTGTAATGATAGGGTTCCTGGTTCAGTTTTACTGTATGCACCTTGTGCAAGTGCCTTCCACTGTAGCCCTGGGTTGACCAAAGCCTTGTGAGTGGATCTGTTTGATGGAAACTGTGTGGAAGCCTCATGTGTGCATGTTTTTGTATTTGTTCCCATGCTGCTTGACAACTGGTGTTGTTTTGTTTACACCTCTGTAACAGCAGTTTGGCATAAAGAAGAGATAGAACACTTGTTCTATCTCTTCTTTTTGCCAAACTGCTGTTACAGAGATGTAAACAAACCAACACCAGTCGTCAAGAGCTTAAATAGATTTTGGATATGATTTATTTGACAAAACCCAACAAGGCAGTGCTCCAGTATGGCCGTTATATGCAGTTTGCCAAAAGAAAAAAAATAGAAAAACTGTCATGAAGTGGTTATGACTTGGAAACCTGAGATCATAGGTCTCTTTGAGGGCTGACCTGGGGCTAAACAACAAGGTCATGCAACACAAAGCCTTTATGTGGTCATCTGACTTGTTAGAAATAGCAGCCAAATCACTTTTAAACCTCACAAAATGTAGCAAGGCAATGGACACATTCATTAGATAATGTCACTCAAAGTACAGCTACAATTTAAATACCATTTGGAATGGCCATATCTGGAGCAGTTTTAATCATAAGTCTCCTCTATCAAAGTGGATGGTGGGGGATGTGCTAAACAAAAGCAACAATAATCTCACACAGTTTGAGCCATTTACTCTCCCCTTCCTTCCCCCAACCGGTGCTCTGCCCCCACCCCACCCTCCTCCACCAACTTTCCACATCTCCCACCCCATACACCCGTGCAGTATTCCCCTGTTGCTGCAGCAGTTTGGAAATTGATTCCTTCTGTAAGACATATCCATTTCCACTGACCAACTGTGGTGGCGGTGGCAGCGGCAGTATCGATGGGGGGTGGGGTCGATTGTTTTGATGTGACAGCATCGTAGTTAGAAGCAGTTGGCACTCACTTTGGTAATTATCTGTACATATGTGTGTGTGTCTGTCTGCACATGTGTGTTTGTGTGCATGTCTGTTTTTCCATATGTACACATGTGAATATGGTATGTGTGTGTGTGTGTACATGTATTTGTGAGCATGTGCATTATGTGCACCAGTACTTTTTTGTATGTGTATGCTATGTGCATGTGTGTGTGTATGTATGTATGTATGTATGTATGTATGTGTAAACTTTGTGCACAAGTACTTGTGTGCGTATATCTATTTGTGAATGTATACACAGTGTGTATTTGTGTACATTTGTATATATATATAAATGTGCTTAAATATATGTGTATGTATAATATATGCTTGTGTGTGTGTATGAATGTGTGTACATTATGTGTTGTGTGTGGGTGGAATAGTTGTTCATTTGTGTTGGTTTAGTTGTGTGTATGTATGTTTACTAGTACATGTATGTAACATACATAAATATATATATATATATATATATATATATATATATATATATATATATATACACACACACACACACACATATATATATATATATATATATGAGTGTCTGTATGTATGTACATGTTTGTGTGTTTGCCTATGTGTTTGTATATGTAAGTGGTGTGTGGTTTTTGTTGCATGGATGCAATGGAATGTGTGAATTCATAAGGCTGGACATTTGGATTTTGCGTATCTATATAAAAATGTGTGTGTGTAGATGTGAGCGTGTGTGTGTGTGTGTGTGCATGTGGATGTAGGAATGTATGTGTGTGTGAGAGAGAGAGAGAGAAAGTAGAGAAACTGGATAGATGTGTGTATCTGTTTACATTTGATGTCTGTTCTTGTACACTGTCTCTCAAACACTCACACATACATGCACACATAAGTTTACTGGATTCATTTTGACTTTTTCTTGATTATGATTATTGTTGTTGTTGTGGTTGTTGTTATTATTGTGGCAAGCTGACAATCTTTAGCACGCTGAGTAAAATGCTTTGCAGCATTTTGTCTGTCTTTCCATTCTGAGTTCAAGTTCCACAATACCTTTCGTCCTTTCAGGGTCGATAAGATAGGCACCATTTGAGTCCTAGGATCAGTGTAATCAACTTACCCCCTCCCACAAAATTGCTGGTCTTGTACCAAAATTTGAAATCATTATCGTTGTTGTTGTAAGTATTTCAGGTTGTATTCATTCTCAGAGATGATGTTTTGAGGTTCGATGACAACGAGTTTCTTCAAATCATGAAAAACTTCCATAGGATTCTTGCAGAATGCAGGGTTGCACTTTTTTTATGGGTCAACAATGCAAGTCACAACTCCAATATCCTTCAGCCTCTTAGATAACAGCTTGGGTGTTGTGCCAAGAGCACCGATTTCTCTATCCACATTTTATACACCCTCTACCAGTACCTACTTTGTTAGGCTCGCTTATGTGATAACAATCCATCAAAGTTCTGTCTTTATTTGCTCCTAATCTTTGCAGTAGTTTTTGGATTATGATCAAGCCCTTCCCTGCTGCCTAGTGGGATACTTGCTGTGTAAGAAACCTTTACTTTACCAGGGGATCTAGTCTCCTGAATACAGTTCTGATAATAATTTTTATTCAGCATTTCATTCATACAGAGGACATGATGTTGAGGTGTCACAATCATTGGTGTGTTTTTTTTTTTGCGATGCCATCTCTAGGGAGCTGCCAGCTACAAACTGGCAGAATCATTAGCATGCTGGACAAAATGCTTCACTGCAGCCCTAACCCTAATGTTCTGAGTTCAATTTCCACCAAGGTTTATTTTATCAGCCTTTCATCTTTTCAAGGTTGATAAAACAAGTCCCAATCAACCCTGCAAAATTTCAGGAATATGTCTATTATAGAAATTATTATTATTAAAGGTGGCCAGCTGGCAGAATCATTAGCATACTGGACAAAATACTTGGTGGTATTTTGCCCGTCACTACATTCTGAGTTCAAATTCCGCCGAGGTTGACTTTGTCTTTCATCTTTTTGGGGTCAATAAATTAAGTACCAGTGAAACACTGGGGTTGATGTAATTGACTAGCCTCATCCCCCAACATTTCAAGTCTTGTGCCTTTAATAGAAAGGATTATTATCAAAGTTTTTGTTGTTGTTGTTAAGGCAGTGAGCTGGCAGAATTGTTAGCATGCCAGACAGAATGCTTAGCAGCATTTCATCTCTCTTCATGTTCCAAGTTCAAATTCCCTCAAGGTCAGCTTTGCTTTTCATCTTTCCAGGGCCAATAAAATAAGTACCCAAAATTTCAGGCCTTGTGCCTAGAGTAGAAAGGATTATTAGCAAAATGCTTAGTGGCATTTTGTCTAGCTTTACATTCTGAGTTCAAATTCTGGTCAGGTTGACTTTGCTTTTCATCTTTGCAGGGTCAATAGATTACATAAACTAAGCATCAGTTGCATACTGGGATTAATGTAATCAACTGGACCCCCCCCCCACAAAAATTTCGGGCCTTGTACCTGGAGTACAAAAGTTATATTTCATTATGTATTTCTGTGTGTTGCTCTACATACCTCTCTGTTGTAGTTCTTAACATACCCAACACCAGTGTATAGTTAGTTCTCTATATAAAGGGTAAAAGAATAAAGACCCTCTTCAGTCACAAATGACCATGAGATTGCACCTAGAAAGTTCCCTTCCAAGGCACGAGTCTGAGCAAGGTTGTTTATGGAAGACCAGCAGTCACCCATGCATACCAACCTTCCTTCTTCACGCCACTGATGTTACGCAAGAGAAAGGCAAAGGCAGATACAGCTTGGCACCAGTGACGTCGCAACTCATTTCTACAGATGAGTGAACTGGAGCAATGTGAAATAAAGTATCTTGCTCAAGAATACAACACATAACCCAATCCAAGAATGAAACTCACTACCTCATGATTGTGAGCCTGACACTCTAACCACCGTGCCATGCACCGTACCTCCACAGTTCTCTATATACACTTATAATTTTCTATAACCTACTGCATTGTTCTGTACCACACTGTAAGACTGAACTCAAAACCATTTGGTTGGAAAGCAAACTTCTCAACCACACAGCCATATGGCTTTTAGTTCTCTTACTTGCAGGCATTATACTCCAAATATCTAAATTAAAAAAAAAAAAAAAATTCTCTCATCTACATTAGCACAAAGAAGGGAATATTAAAACGATAACAAAAACCAAATATCCAAAAAATACAAAGAGTACACACGAACAAATCTACAAATTAAATGAAATAGCTGAGAATATATTCTGTGATAATGGAAAACATATACTGCTATTGAATTCAATATCCATTATAGATAATGAACTACAGTGGAATTTCAGAAAAATCAAAGACGGTGTACTTCTAGCGCTTGCTAATAAAGTCATTAAACCTAGTGATGACATCAGCACAATATGGCTGCCAACTTGAAAGATAAAATTTCAATAACCTGAAATGGTAGCAATAATTATTCTTTATATTCTAGTCATGTAACGGATAAAGGTGTTACTGATCTTAGTTTAGTATGGCAGAAAGGTTACTAGTTTGCAAATCATGGCACTGTGTAGTTGAGAAAGAAGCTTGTTTCTCAACCACATGGATTCAGGTTCAGTCCCATTGTGCAGAATCTTGAGGCAAGTGTCTTCTGCTGTTATAGGCTCAGGTTGACCAAAACCTTGCGAGGTTAATTTGGTAGACAGGAGCTAGAACCCTGCTGTATGAATACATCATCATCATCATCGTTTATCATCCGTTTTCTATGGTAGCATGGGTTGGACAGTTCAACCGGGGTCTGGGAAGCCAGGAGGCTGCACCAGGCTCCAGTCTGATCTGGCACAGTGTTTCTACAGCTGGATGCCCTTCTTAACGCCAACCACTCCGTGGGTGTTTTTTATGTGCCATATATATATATATACATATATATACATAAATTATAAGAGAGTTAAATTAATATCAAATTTTTCACCCTCATTTATATATATATATATATATATATATATATGTATATAATCAAAATAAGCAACAAGGATATCCAGAGGTAATGCAGTATGATCATTTCATGCAACTCCATTTAATTGAACAATGCAATCATTACATCAATTTAAAATGCAGAGAAATTTTCAGCTGCACAAAGACATAGAGTTTAATTAAATTAGAACAGATGGATATATATATATATCGTTTTTAGAAAACATAAATCCTGAGAAGAAGCACACTCTTAGCCGTAGAGCAATTAATGTTTTTTACTGGGGAAGGCCAGTTTATGGGGTTACCCTGGGTTATGGACAGGAAATCCAGGGTAACCCCATAAACCGACCTTCCCCAGTAAAATATATACACACATATACATGTATGTGTGCATATATGTATGTGTATATATATGTTTGTATATGTATGTATGAGTATGTTTGTGTCCGCTTGTAAACGAATGTCCTTCATTTCCAATATTTTGCGAAAATATGTCTGGCTATTGGAAAGTATTTGCTTGGAAACAGGTAGGGGTTGACACCAGGAAGAGCACCTAACCTTAGAAAATCTGCCTCAATAAACTCTGCTGGACCCATGCAAGTATGGAAACGTGAACATTAAATGATGATGAAAATGATGCGGATGACACTACCATTGCCATCAATGATGGCAATATATGTGTTTGTGTTTATGTTTGTCACTTGGACAAACCTTAGACTTCCTGTTTTACAGGTACACAACTAGATAGAAGCGCAACGAATAAATCTCAAGGACTACTTGTAATAAAAGATTCAGCTGTCACTTGTGAATGAGAATGCCTTGGTAGCTTGTACCATGTTTTCAGTTATTGTTTTAAGTGCCTGTGTAATCACAAGCATACAGAGACGTTCTCTTGATTTTCACACCCTTTAACCCGTTAATTTACAACTGGGGTTCATATGACCCTTGTGGAGGCCATATAAGATTTTGTTGCTAAAATTTACGTGTAATAAATCGGTTATACTTGTACAATACACAAAATATATTAATTTGTTTATACAATTTCTATTAATATTTAATTCTAAAAATATGGAATTTTTTAAAAATATAGAATGGCCATGAGGGTCCACCTGTGTAAAATGAGAATCAAAGGGGTCCGTAGGTAAATGAAAAAAAAAAGGGGGGGGATTAGGAACCACTGCTTTAACCTGACTACACATCCAGGGTGTGATAGCTGCAATGACAGAGAGCTGCATTAAAACTCACTGCTAGTGCTTGTTGACAGCTGAGTAGAATGTGAACAATATGAAATGAAGTGCTTTGTTTAGGAGCTGAATCCACATCATTGTGATCATGCAGCTGTCTCCTCACATACACATGGATACTACTTCATTTTCATATACACCAAACTACTAGAGATATATTGACAAATGGAGTGGCTGTGTGGTAAGTAGCTTGCTTACCAACCACATGGTTCTGAGTTCAGTCCCACTGTGTGGCACCTTGGGCAAGTGTCTTCTGCTATAACCTCAGGCTGACCAAAGCCTTGTGAGTGGATTTAGTAGTAAGAAACTGAAAGAAGCCCATCGTATATATCTTTATATATATAAAACTGAGAATGTCTGTCTGTCTGTCTGTGTGTTTCCCTAAAACTTGAGAACTACACAACCAATTTCATTCAAATTTTACACATGCCTTACTTAGGGTCCGGGGAGTGTCATTGGCAAAAAAAAATGTTCTACTGCTTGCCTAGAGCGAGCCCATAGCAATATCATATCTTCTCCATTATTTCAGTATTACATGTTAAAGTGAAACAAAAATATTTCTCCATTTTATGTCAGATGCTTTCACTTTAACAATAAAAATAATAATAACAATTGAATTATATGTAGTCAGTAATAATTAAAATCAAACTAAAGTATAATATAATCATTACATAACAAAAGTAAAAATAGCAATTGGTATAAAATTGTATCAATGACTTGAACTTGAAGAAGTGGTTTCACATGAATGGGAATAAATTAAAAATAAAATTAGTGTGCGGAAATGGAATAGTCCAGATGGATAATAAAAAATTAAATTAAAGAAAAGACTATTGTCTATAAAGTATACAATGTAGAGAAAAAAGATTTGAACACATGGAGGAAAGCACCTTCGAAAAGTTTCTTGGTGCGACTATGAAAGATATCTAATCAGAGGCGGTAAATTCGCCACAATAGAAGCAAGGTTTGAGTCAACAGAGCGTGCAAGGGAGTACTCAACTCGAACTTGCAAAGTGGAAATATTTTATTTTTACCTTTATATCTGGGACGTAGGACGTCCCGGAAAAATTTTTTTAAAGTTTTGTATTTTTAAAATTTTTTCTTAACTAATTTGGTGGGTGGGGGGTGTCATAGAGTCAGGGTGACCTGATATTTTTTTTCTTTTGCATTTTGCTGATTTTGATGGTGGTGGTGATTGTGTCATAGAGCGCAGGTTGACCTGTTTTTCTCTTTTGTTCTTTTTCAATTTTGGTGGGATTGTTTCTTGTGTCATAACGCTAAGGGAAATATCAAGAGGGTTTATAACAGGCTTCAATAATTTTTTTATATTTACACCTGAAATTCTGTAACATTTTAATTACATTTTTTTTCTGTCTTTACAGGAACTGGAATCAGATTATGACCAATGTGCAGTCTGTATTGAGGGCTACAAACCTTCTGATGTCATTAGGATTCTTCCATGCAAGTAAGTTGTAATTGTTTAACCCCAGGTCAGCTTTCATCGAGCACATCTTTAATTAAAGGCTTCTCAGCTGTAATCATCTTTTCTCCCCCCACCCCACCTCCTATATTTAAGACTTAATTGTTTTGTGTGAGTTCAATGTACATTTCGCAACATATGAGGTCTGATCAATAAGTATCCCATGATTTGTTCTTTGTTAGCCTGGTACTTATTCTATCAGTTTATTTTGCTGACCTGCTAAGTTACAGCAATGTAAACACACCAACATTGGTTTTCAAGCAACAGTGGTGGGAACAAAGGCACATTCATACATACATACAACAAGCTTCCTTCAGTTTCCATCTACCAAATCCACTCACAAGTCTTTGGTTGGCCCAAGGCTATAGTAGAAGACACTTGCCCAAGGTGCCACACAGTGGAACTGAACCCAGAACCCTGTGGTTGGGTCTAACTTATTTTTATTTTTTCTAAATATTTCTAGTTTCCTATATAAAATTAAGAAGAAAGCATCAAAAATTAAACAAATGAAAAACTGACAAATAATCCTTTCTACTATAGAAACAGGGTTTGGAATTTTGTGGGAGGGAAGCAGGCTAGTCAATTATGTCAACCCCAGTGCACAACTGGTACTTTTTTTTATCAACCCTGAAAAGGATGAAAGGTGAAGTTGACCTCAGCAGAATTTGAACTCGGAACAGATGAAATGTCACTAAGCATACTGCCCTGTGTGCTAACGATTCTGCCAGCTCACCACCTTAAAAACAATAATGATAATAATAATAAGAAGAAGAATAGGATGGGACTAGTCAATTACATCGACCCCAGTGTTTCACTGGTACTTAATTTATTGACCCCAAAAGGATGAAAGGCAAAGTCGACTTTAGCAGTATTTGAACTCAGAACATAGAGACAGACAAAATGCCGTTAAGCATTTTGCCCTGTGTGCTAACAACTCTGCCAGCTGACAAAGAAAGGTTTCAAATTTTGACACAAGGCCAGCAATTTTGAGGGAAGGCTAAGTTGATTAGATCAACAGATCAACTCTGAAAGGAATAAAAAACAAAGTGGACCTCCACGGAATTTGAACCCAGAACATTAAGACGGACGAAATGCCGCAAAGCATCTTGTCCAACATGCTAATGATTCTGCCAGTCTGTCACCTTAACAATAATAATAATAATGGTTTCAGATTTTGCCACAAGGGTAGCATTTTGGGAGAAGCGATGAATCAATTACATCGACCCCAGTGTTCAACTGGTACTTATTTTATCGACTTCGAAAAGATTAAAAGGTAAAGTCAACCATGGCAGAATTTGAACTCAGAGCGTAGCAATGAGTGAAATGCCACTAAGCGTTTCACCAAGCATGCTAACAATCGCCGCCTTAAAGCTGACAAATAATAACAAGATAAATCTATTTGATGTTTTATTCATGTGCTTATATAGATATCAGCATATTTGTATTTGGACGTGGAAGAGATAAAGATACGTGTGTGTTTGTGTATGTGTGGGTGTGTTTGTGTGTGTGTGTCTGCATATTTTTTTTTTTTTGAGATTATGAATACCTAAGAATGTGTGTGTGAGAGAGAGAGTCATTCTTTTAGTCATTCTCTTGTTTCAGTTGTTGAATTATGACCATTCTGGGGCACTGCTTTGGAGGGTTTTGGTTAATTGTATTGACTCCATTACTTATTTTTAAGTGTGGTAATTATCTTATCAATCTTTATTTGTTGAACTGTTAAGTTATAGGACATAAACGAAAGCACCGTTTTCAAGAGATACTGGTATAAAGACAGACATGGAACAGGAGTGGCTGTGTAGTAAGTAGCTTGCTTACCAACCACATGGCTCCTGGTTCAGTCCCACTGCGTGGCACCTTGGGCAAATGTCTTCTACTATAGCCTCAGGTCGACCAAAGCCTTGTTAGTGGATTTGGTAGTAAGAAACTGAAAGAAACCTGTCATATGTGTATATATATGTATGTGTGTGTATATGTTTGTGTGTCTGTGTTTGTCCCCCCTCCACATTGCTCGGCAACCGATGCTTGTATGTTTGCGTCGCCATAACTTAGCGGTTTGGCAAAAGAGACTGATAGAATAAGTACTAGGCTTACAAAGAATAAGAACTGGGGTCAATTTCTTCCACTAAAGGCAGTGCTCCAGCATGGCCACAGTCAAATGACTGAAACAAGTAAAAGGGTAAAGAGTATGAGAGAATGACACGTGCACACACATACACACATGTGTGTGTATTTGTATATATGTGTGTCTGTATGTGAATATATGTATACATGTGTATATGTATATATATTTGTGTATGTGCATGTATTTTTGTGTGTATATGTATATATGTGTGTGTATACACATACATATATACATACACACACATAATCACAAATGCATACACATTTGGTGAAACTGAAAATAATTTTATAATTACACACATGTACACATGCTTTTGAAGTATGTAAATATATTTTTTATTTGCATTTGTAATTACATCTGTAATTTTATTCTAGTTGAGGGACACAATAAAAAAAAAACTGTAACATTTTTTATCTTTTAATGTTTTGCGACTCATTTACAATCTGGTATGTTTCACATGCTTTATGTAATACACATATCATGACTTGTAAGCATTAGCATTTATCATTCTAGCTACATCAGAGAGGGAGGTAATTGGAAATTGGATACAAGATAGCCTCAAGTTAATGTGAATGAAGGCAGTTTCATATTACCAGGAAGTTACTTGAAATGGGAGTAGGCAGCTTGATGTCATGACACTGGCTCTTGAATTGCCCTCACTTATCCCAATATAGGATTTAGGAAATTGCTTGTCACATTGCACTGACACAACAGCTTGAAACGTTAGTGAAACATTAGCTTTGCATAAATTGTTTAATTATCAGAGCTCCTTCCTTTGGCAATTGCAGTTTTCTAGATTTGCATTTTGTTGCCCATTCGCATAGCTGTTGGATGACTTATTCTGTGGCTTGGAGTGCCTGATACTAGCAATAATTTCTCCCATATTATTCTTGCAACTATAGCTTACTTTTAGGTTTTCTGTTTGAATAATCTTTAATATTTATGATCTTTAAGACAGTGAGCTGGCAGAATCATTAGCACACTGGACAAAATCCTAGCAGTAATTCACCCGTCTTTATGTTCTGAGTTCAAATTTTGTCATTATCAGCTTTGCCTTTCGTCCCTTTGAGGTTGATAAAATAAATACTCACCATCACCTATAAGTGGGGGCTTTTTTCCCATTTCCCCTGTTCTCTCTTTCTGTCTTACAAGTTACCTAGCAACTTCACTAGTGCCAGTGTCATGAGAAAGAAGCACCCAGAATTGTTGGCCTCGTGCAAAAATTTGAAACCAATATTTATGACCTTTAAGGAAATGCTTCTGAGATTTAGGAAGTATTAGTTGAAGATGAACTTGGAAATTATTTCTAAAGTTAAATTTGACTCGAATGGAGAGTTAAACCAGATTACATTACAGTAGCATTTGTTTTGTCCCATTAGCTGAGATTGGAGCAGACTTGGGAATAAACTTAATCTGTTCACAAAAATCCACAACTTTTCAGCATTTTGTAGTTGCTTGTAACTGTCTCAAATATTTTTTAATTGAGATGTTCAAGATTATTCTACCAATATTACTGACAAGGTTCCTAAAAATGGTGGATGACTGGAGTTTCTATTAATGTAAATGAAGTTTTCATTTCACTGTCTATAGGGTTTAAGTGTAAAGACACCCTTCATTCATGAATGACCATAGGATTGCACCTTGAAAGTTCCCCTCCAAGACACAAGTCCAGGCAACATTGTTTATGGAAGACCAGCAGTCACCCATGCATATCAGCCTCCTCTCTCCATACCACCAATGTTATCCAAGGGAATGGCAAAGGCCAATACAGCCTGGCACCAGTACACTGCAACTCGTTTCTACAGCTGAGTGAACTGGAGCAACATGAAATAAAGTGTCTTGCTCAAGAACACAATGCACAGCCCAGTCCAAGAATCAAACTCACTACCTCGTGATTGTGAGCCTAACACTCTAACCACTGAGCCACGCACCTTGACTATTGTGGTATAGCTAACTACAGTGAAATTAAGCCTAAATTCTTTGGAAGCATTGAAATGCTCTTTCCTTATTCTATTATGGTTATCATCATCATCATCATCATTTAACTCTGTTTTCCATGCTAGCATGGGTTGGACAGTTCGACCAGGGTCTGGGAAGCCAGGAAGATGCACCAGGCTCCAGTCTGATCTGGCAGTATTTCTACAGCTGGATGCCATTCTTAACGCCAATCACTCCGAGAATGTAGTGGGTGTTTTTTTATACATCTCTATATTCTTTGGTAGTTCTTAGACTGTCATCTCTATACAAAATTATATTCAAACTATGAAATCCAGATTTAAACTGACCTTTTAAATCAATCAACAAATCAAACTCAATCACAGTCTTTCAGCGCCATCAAAGAAACCCATTGTAACATCATTAATAACTTTCATCCATCTAGAATCACTTTGGGAAAACATCAGTTTCTGATTTCTAGCCTGCCTGATTGTATGAACAGTCCTTATTGTGGATAACACATGTTTTATCAAATTCTGGGGCTTTAAGGAGAGTAACTTATAAATTGACAGGCAGACATCAAGAATATCAAATTGATATTACATCTGTTTTTATCCCTAATTTTGCTAAACTGATTAAGTACTGCAATGGGGTTATTCAATTGTTGTAATCTAATAGCTCTTCTCTAACTTTTCTATTTATTCGGCTTATTTACTAACTTTCCAGAGTTCATCATCATCATCATCGTTTAACGTCCGCTTTCCATGCTAGCATGAGTTGGACGATTTGACTGAGGGCTGGCAAACCAGATAGCTGCACCAGGCTCCAATCTTGATCTGGCAGAGTTTCTACAGCTGGATGCCCTTCCTAAAGCCAACCACTCCAAGAGTGTATATGTTCAGTTTCTGCAAAATTTATTAGCCTGCATATAGAGTTTACAGCAAAGTTCTCATTGTAGTTTTCAAGAGTGATAAAGGTTTTACACCTAGCTAAACACTGCCTTTTCTAATCAAGATTTTATCGTCGTCGTCGTCATCATCATCATCAGTGCTTTAATGTCTACCTTTCCATGTCTGCATAGATCTGATGGAATTTTCCTCTGGCTGGATGCTCTTTTTGTCACTAATCCTCACTTGTTTTCAAGCAATGTAATATTCTTCATAACTGGACATGTTTTCATGGAAGATTGGAAATGAATAACACTCTGTATAAAATGGTTAACATTCACTTCCAACTATAACATGGCATCAAGACAAGAAGTCAGTAACACACCTGCGCTTGTCCCTCTATCCTACCTAGCATTGGTTTAAAGTCACTTCACTCACCTCAGATACTCAACATCACCTGTCACCTTTAAGTGGGGGCTTTTTCCTATTTCCCCTGCTCTCTCTTTCTATCTTACAAGTTACCTAGCAACTTCACAAGTGCCAGTAGCATGAGAAAAAAGCACTCAGTACACACTGTAAATTGGTTGACAATAGGAAGTTGCATCCAACTGCAGAAACCATGCCAAAGCTGATACTGGAGTTCAGCATAACTTTGCAGCTCACTGTATCTTGTCAATCTGTCAAGCCCATGCCAGCATGGAAAGCAGATTTTAAATAATGATAATGATGATATATGATAAACTTCTTTCAGTTTCCATCTACTAAATATACTCATGTCTATATATCTGGTGCTAGTGCCATATAAAACCCACCCAGTGCACTTTGTAAAGTGGTTGGCATTAAGGAAGGGCATTCAGCTGTAGAAACCAAGCCAAAACTGACCATGGAACCTGGTGTGGTCCCTGGCCTTGCTAGCTCTTGTCAAGCCATTCAACCCATGCCAGCATGGAAAACAGGTGTAGCACCTTGGAAAAGTCTCTTCTACTATAGCCTCAGGCCCACCAAGGCCTTGCAAGTGGATTTGATAGACAGAAACTGAAAGAAGCCCGTCATGTGTGTGTGTATATGTATATATATATATATAAACACAACTTCAAACTACCAGTTAAACACCTTTCTACTGACCATTCTCCTATGCACATGTGAAGGGACACACTACACAAAAGACAGCCACTTCTACTATAAGTTCCTCCTACGACATTAAGTGGCACAAAGTTCACTGACACATACACATATAAAAAACCAAAACTACACACACATGCTATTATTACACACACACAGACCTGCACACACACATACCTTCCTTCTCTTACATTCTCCTGTCTTAGAACCTTTTCTTTACCCGTTCCCTTCCGGTCATTTCAAAATGTAACCACATGTGAATCATTGGCAATTTTCTTCCTCCGTCTTCCTTTCTTTTCCAAAGAAGAGCATCTGCTCAAAACATTAAACCATCTTTCTTTCCTTTCCTGAGCGTCTGTTGATACATTACATGTACCATGTCCTCGCGTTGTTTTTTTGTATTTGTTCTTCTTTTTTGGATTTACTATATATATATATATGTGTGTGTGTGTGTGTGTGTGTGTGTGTCCATGCCTTTGTGTTTGTCCCCCCTTCAATTATCACTTGACAACTGATGTTGGTGTGTTTACATCCCCGTAACTTAGCATTTTGGCAGAAGAGACCGATAGAATAACTACTGGGCTTACAAAAAACAAGCCCTAGGGTCAAATTGTTCAACTAAACTCCCTTAAGGCAATGCTCCAGCATGGCCGTTATCAATTGACTGAAACAAGTAAAAGAACAAAAGAATAAGAACACACACACACACAACCACATGACAGGCTTCCACAGTTTTCATCTACGAAATCCACTCATCAGGTTTTTAGTTGCTTGGCTGTGGGATTGAACCTGAAACTATGTGATTGGGCAATGGACTTCTTAACCACACAGCCACGTTTACCTTTGTCTATTACTATTGCTCCTCGATTAACGTCCTTTGTATGTACTCTTGCTAAATCTCTTGCATTTTCACTTGATAGTGTACATTAAGAGCTTGCTTTTATGAATACAAGGAAATTCTTATCAAAAACAGAAAATAAAATTCTTCAGAGTTCGTATTAATCATTTATATTGGATTTAAGATTGTTTTTTAAAATCTTACTTTATATTTAATCTCCAAGCGATCCACTTCAAAATTTTCGAGTAAGTGTGTGTGTGCACATGCATACACACACACACATAAATATATACATGGTTTTATAATTGTGATTGAATGAATAAAGGAAAATATTTATCAGGAGCATCTCAAGTAAACATAAACAAGCTCACGTCCAAGCTTAGGCATACACATAGCAGAATGTTTACACACACACATACATACACACACTAACTATCAAACACACACACACGCCCTCTCTCTCTAGCACACTTGTTTTCTCCCTTTATTCATACACACGCTCATATACACAGACACTCATACACACACACAAACACACACGTATGCAAATACATGAGAAGCAGAGATAACCAACCTATTTCCTCCTCCTTCCCTTTCTCTCTTCCTCTTCCTCTCATTCTTATTCTCTGACGCATATTTTCTTACCTTCAACGCCATATTCATTCCATATATTCACTCCTATCTCATTTTTGTAGATCACATTTCAAACTATGTACTTGAGGAGATTTGTATGGTGACACTGTGGTGAGACTAGTGTGAGGCTGTTGAGACTTTGGTGCAGTTTTGGGGACTGGTGAGCCTTTTTTGGGATTGTGGTAAAGCTGATGGGATTATGGTGGTATTGTTGGGATTGTGGTTGTGATGTTCTGGAATGTTCTACGGGTCTTCATAGGTAGGGAGTTATCTCCCTGGTGCAACTGTGTTTGACAGGAACTGGTCACACGTACAAATGGTGGTCTTTTGGAATGCAAAGCCAGGAATTTTTTTTACTGTGATGTTCCCCATGGTACATAAGAATTCCTAACATTTGATACATCAGTGCATTCCAGTATGTTTAATCTATGGACCATATTACCTGGATAGCAGTCTAGTGAGTTATACATTTTAGAACTGGATGTGATCCTAACTTAAAAAAATAAGACATTTCAGTAGTAAGGTTGTTGGGACTCCAGTATGGCTGTTGGGATTGTGGTAAGGTTTTTAGGATTGTGGTCTGGCTGTTGGGACTGTGGTCTGGCTGTTGGGACTATGGTCTGGCTGTTGGGACTGTGGTCTGGCTGTTGGGACTATGGTCTGGCTGTTGGGACTGTGGTCTGGCTGTTGGGACTATGGTCTGGCTGTTGGGACTGTGGTCTGGCTGTTGGGACTATGGTCTGGCTGTTGGGACTGTGGTCTGGCTGTTGGGACTATGGTCTGGCTGTTGGGACTGTGGTCTGGCTGTTGGGACTATGGTATGGTTGTTGGGATTGTGGTAAGGTCTTTGGGACTATGGTTAGGATTTTTGGACTGTGGTATGACTGTTGGGATTGTGATGGCAATTTGGGGTCTGTATAGTATGGCTGTCAGGACTGTGGTATGGCTGTTGGGACCACGGTATGATTGTTGGGATAAGGCGGCGAGCTGGCAGACACGTTAGCACGCCAGGCAAAATGCGTAACCATATTTCACCTGCTGTTACATTCTGAGTTCAAATTCCGCCGAAGTCGACTTTGCCTTTCATCCTTTCGGGGTCGATTAAATATGTACCAGTTACGCATTGGGGTCGATGTAATCGACTTAATCCGTTTGTTTGTCCTCGTTTGTCCTCTCTGTGTTTAGCCCCTTGTGGGTAGTAAAGAAATAGGTATGATTGTTGGGATTGCAGTAAGATTTTTGGGACTGTGGCATTGCTGTTAAGACTGCTGTGTGGTTGTTGGGATTGTGTTAAAGACTACACTATTAATACTAATATTGCTCTCTTAAAGCTGTTGTTTCTGTTCTTTGTTTCAGACATATTTTACATAAATCCTGTGTGGATCCATGGCTGTTAGAACAAAGAAGTTGTCCCATGTGTAAAATGGATATCCTTAGAGCATATGGAATGCCTGTAAGCATTGTTTAATTTTTATTTCCTTCATATATTTCAATAAAGACAATAAATTGATCCTGAGTCGTTGACATGTTGGCTAGCCTTTTCAGTTCTTGTTTCAAACCCCTGCCTTCTTGGTTCAAACCTTACTGAGGTCCAATGTTGTCTTTCATCCTTTTGGGATTTTCTTAAAAATAAAAGTACAAATCCGGGGGTAGGGATGGGGAAGCTGGATTGGCAGAACTGTTCGAGCATCGGACAAGATGCCTTGCTGTAAGTAGCTTTCCTTGGTCTTTGTGTTTCTGAGAGTAAGAACTGCAACAACACTGGTGCCAAGCTGGGTGGGCCTTTGTCTTACCCTTTCCTTAAACAATATCAGTAGTATGGAGATGTCAGACTTACTTGCTTGAGCAACTACTGTAGTTTTCTACAAAAAGAAAAAAATACTTTTCCCAGGTGTGTATCCTGAAGAGAAACTTTCCTGATACATCTCAAACATCCTTTTCCTGATACATACCTTTCGTTACCAACCCAGCTGAAACCGGCTCTGGCTTTGTAATACAAATGTCTTGTTTTCATAAGTTTTGAATTAAAATCTTCCCCCAGACCTTAGTTACAATTTATGTTCCTAACACTAACTTAATGATAACAAAGTTATTTTCCTAAATTCTTTGTTATATTTAAAGTAATTGAAAGAAATACAGAGTATCTCAAAATAAATACAGAAACGAAAGGGTTAAACATGATTTTATCAACATTGGGAAGAAGGAAGGCTTCACAGGGCATTGAACTCCAAATGTAAAGACCCAAAAGAAATACTGCAAGATATTTTGTCTGACAGGCTAATATTTGACAGTCCACCACCCTTCTAATAGTCATAATGTTTTCAAATTTTGGCACAATGCCAGTAATTTCAAGGAACGGCTAAAGTCAATTACATCACTCCCTGTACTCGACTCATACTTATTTTATCGACCATGAAAGGCTAAAAGGCAAAATCAGCCTCGGTAGAATTTGAACTCAGAACATAAAACAGATGGAATGCTGCTAAGCATTTTTCCCCTGGCATGCTAACAATTCTGCCAGCTCACTATCTACCTGCTGACACTGATAAAAACACAAGGCGGCAATTCTTGTGAAAAGGTGAAAGTTGATTTAATTATTCGCCCCTCCTTCGCACTTGGTTGGTTCATATTTAATCCAGCCCCAAAAGGAATGAAAGACAGAGCTGACATAGGCAAGACTTGAACTCAGGATATGAAAAAGATGTAAGTAAATGTAGGCACATGCATGGCTGTGAGGTTAAGAAGCACGCTTTGCAACAAGGTGATTTGAGGTTCAGTCTCACTGTGTGACACCTTGGGCAGGTGTCTTCTGCTATAACCTCAGGTCAACCCATACCTTGTTAGTAAATTTACTCAACAGAAACTGTGTGGAAGCCTGTTGTTTGCCTGTGTTTGTATGTGTTTCTTTGTGTCTGTGTCTGTCACTCCAACAGACACACTCTCACTCTATTTAACAGCTGTTGGTTTGTTCATGTCCCTGTAATTTAGCAGTTTGGGAAAAGAGACTAATAGAATATAAGATTTTTTTTTTAAATAAATAAATAAATGCTGGGTCAATCTGTTTGATTAAAATCCTGCAAGGCAGTGCTCCAGCATGGCCACAGTCCAATGACTGAACTGATTAAATAGATGAAAGAGGCGGAATATAAACACCACAAGGCCCTTTATTAAAACCTCTATTGATTCTACAAAGATGAAAGAATTTCTTTATAAAAGCAGAAATAAAGACAGGGCAGAAGGCTTTGCTTATAGCAGCTGAAGATAATATATGTAATTTTTGTATTTAGGTAAAAAGACATTAGCCAAACAAACAACAGGCGAGAGAAAAAAATAAAAGAAAAAATAGCTTGTCGCAAAAGCAAAATCCTTCTTAAGGATTACTTAGGAAGATTACATATGTGCGTGTATTTGTTTGTGTATGGATGCATGCAAAGGTGCTCATTGGTGAGACGGGAGCCCCCAGGATATTTTATATCTTTATTTCAATGTTATGTAACAAAGGTTAGAAGCCACGTGTGTTGCGTCTGTTTAGTTGGATGAAGCAACTTGTTGAACAGTGAAAAAGAAACGTGCTGTGTCTTACTACGTGCATCAAAAAAACAAACAAACATTTGAGTTTAATGATGCTGTAGGGGTTGTTGGCATCATTGTCATCAACATGTTGCCATCATTGTCATCCACATTGGCAACAGTTGCCTTTTTTTTTTCGTTTTTTTTTTTATATATGGTTTATTTAAATTCTAGCCCTGAGGTATAAGTGTAGCAGCTGTACATCAAATGTGGGTAATACACAAGCACAAAGAAAAATAAACAATATAATCCATTTGTGTACACACACACACACATTTCTATATTTATGTTTAAACAATGTGACAGAAGCAGTATGAATACCAGAAGGTGAGGTATTCACCACTTAAGGGTGGATGTGACATGGCATGAGAACACACAAATAGGCACAGTTGTGGCTGTCTGGTAAGAAGCTTACTTCCCAACCACATGGTTCCGGGTTCAGTCCTACTGCATGGCACCTTGAGCAAGTGTCTTCTACTATATCCTTGGGCCGATCAAAACCTTGTGAGTAAATGTGGTAGACAGAAACTGAAAGAAACCTGTTGTATATGTATATATATATGTATGTATATGTTTATGTGTGCATGTCTTTGTGTCAGTTTGTCCACCTCACCCACCCATCCTCATTACCACTTGACAACCGGTGTTGGTGTGTTTACATCCCTGTAATTTAGCAGTTCAGCAGAAGAGACTGATAGATTGAATACTAGGATTAAAAGTTAAGTTCCGGAATCAATTTGTTTGACAAAAACCCCTCAAGGTGGTGCCCCAGCATGACTACCGCTCAGTGATTCAAATGAGTAAAAGATAAAAGATGTAGATACATAGATAGATGAATATATCATCATCATCATCATCATCATCATCATCGTTTAACGTCCGTTACATATGTTTGTGTGTGCTTTGAGTGTCCGATTCATATTCACCTTATAAAGGCAATTTGGCCATGCTAAACTATAATTATTTGCAGAGTATGAAAAAAATTATTTTGGTGAAGTTATCAGATTTTTATAACTAACTCCACCTTATAACAGAAATGACATAAGAACCTTCTAATCCCAGTGACATACCCCAAAACAAATTAAAAAGAGATTAACACAAAACATTTAACTTTTCGGACAATAGTCTTTCATCAAAAGAAAGAAAACACTGCAGGACGAGAATAAAAAAGAAATGTGTGTATATATATAAGGCATAGGAGTGGCTGTGTGGTAAATAGCTTGCTTACCAACCACATGGTGCCACTGTGTGGCACCTTGGGCAAGTGTCTTCCACTATAGCCTCGGGCCGACCAAAGCCTTCTGAGTAGATTTGGTAGACGGAAATTGAAAGAAGCTTGTTGTATATGTGTGTGTATGTATATATATATATGTATGTGTGTATATGTTTGTGTGCCTGTATTTGTCCCCCCAACATCGCTTGACAACCAATGCTGGTGTGTTTACGTCCTCGTAACTTAGCAGTTCGGCAAAAGATACCGATAGAATAAGTACTAGGCTTACAAAGAATAAGTCCTGGGGTCGATTTGCCCGACTAAAGGCGGTGCTCCAGCATGGCCATAATCAAATGACTGAAACATGTAAAAGAGTAAAGAGTATATAGGTATGTGGAGTGTGTGTGTGTGTGTATACATAGCTATATAATTGATTTATAATTTTGTGTATATTAAATATATTAAGAATGCACAGAATATAATTCAATTTTTTTTCAATTCAATTTAGTTTTTATTGGCTCAAAAAGCAAAAGCAAGGCCATGTAGGGGGACAGGGAGTTATGTACAGGGAGGGTGGTCATACAAAGAGTTCAGGCCATTTCTGGTCAAGAGAGACTTTGAACCGAGCGGTCGTCAGCATCTTCACTATCTTGTCTGGTAGCTTATTCCACGGATCCACAACCCGGATGGAGAAAGCCCCTCTCCTTCAATTGAGATGAAATCGTTGTAGATAGAGCTTTTCAGAGTGACCCCGCAGCCCACGCTCAACTAAATGAAATAAAAACACTCATGTCTTCTAAAGTAGATATAGACTTAAACCAAATTATTATCGGTTTACTGCAATTCTTTTGTGTCATCCTTGTCCTATTTTTACTGTTGGGTAGTATTTTTTAGAGTAAAGTTGATTAGTTAGTTTCATTTTAATATATTCAATGCAGATTGTGAATATCACTTATACACTTGTTTGCTTGACAAGTCTGTATATCTATGCACAATAAACATACCCTGAATAAAAGACTAACATGTGTGTCATCATCATCATCACCATTATCTACTTTACTTCTGGTTTTCCCCATGATCTCATGGGTCAGATGAGACTTATTGAGGCTATGTGCTACGGTTGGATGCTGCTCCTATTGTCAAACGTCACTTGTTTCTTTCAGTAAGGTTCGTTACATTCCTTTGGTGTTTACATGTTGAGACTGACAAAGCTTGTAAGCTATGAAACACGATGTGTTGTTTAGAGGGAAAGATAAACAAACATCAGCATTGCTCAGATGATGTCAATATGAAGACATGAAAAAAACAAACCTCCCCTACACATACACAGCACAGATATATACATATGTATGTATATATGTATGCATATATATATATAATTCTTGATTAAATTGACTTGATTAAATTTAATTTAATCTGATTAGGCTGGTTTACCAAAAAGTACGTCGAAACAATGCATTGTCCAAAGATGATTAGGGTAAATGTTTTTAATTTTCCTATGATTTCTGAATTACTACTATTTAGCGGTTTGAGTCTAGCTGCTCGTTCTAGTGAGTTGAATGGCCTATTAAGGCCATTCCTTAGTTGTTGAATGTATATTATATAGTCTGTTGACTATTTTTTCTTTCTCACTGGACCGCTGGTGGTGGAAAAAAATTTCTATTGAATTTTTTGCTACCCTTATATTGATTAATATATATATATATATATATATATATATATATATATATATATATATATATATATATATGTGTGTTTGTGTGAAGTGTGGAATTTGTGTATGCATGTCTGTATGTGCAGGAATGAACTTTGCCCAGGGGGTGCAAACCCAGATCTAAAATTTTTTACAAACAAGGTCAAATTTCTTTTCAATCTTAACTTCAAAACAAACACAGGTGTAATAAACTAATTCTTATCATTTAATATATTTGTCCATCAATCAGTTCAGGTAAACCCAATCATGGAAAAGTTAATGTTTCAAATCAGTTCAAAAATCTTTTTTATGTTTATTTATTTTGGTGGTGAAGTTTTTCAGGAGTATGTTCAAAGCATTTTCATTGCGTCCCACCCTATACCCACCAAACTTCCAGGGGTGCACTTGCACTCCCTGTTCCGAAGCCTACGCATGTATGTATATATGTATTTAGACCCTATCACATTTCAAGATGGGAGAGAAACGAATGTTTCTTTGGTCTTAATTGATTTATTCAATCAAGATCATATTTCCCCTCATCTATATATATAAAACTGTAGTTGTGTGAGTGTCTGTCTCCTACGATTTAGATTCCTAACTCCTCCCACATTTTGCGGTGCAGTTTAACCAAATTCGGGTATCTTATAGTCGTGATTAATATCAAGCCCGTCTGGCTATTAGCGCGCATCTACGATGAGTCTACGATTTTAAAAATAATTTAACATAATTTTTTATTCCATTTTAATGCATAATTTTTCGGGTGTCGATGGCGGCGGAGTTGGTGTCCACGCTCAAACACCTGCACCTGTGTTTGCTTCTCCTCCTTCTTCCCTCCCTCGTGAAGCTGTGGGGAAGGGAGTTTAAGGAAATCAACGTCGTAATGCGTTGTCAAGGAGACCAGCGTTCTTTTAGAACAACGACTTCATGGCTTGAAGACACCAAAACAGAAATGGCTAAGAAAGCCTGAATTGGCATCTATAAAGGAAGTAACTCTCTAAAAATGCTTATATAGTTATTTCCCTTACAAACCCGAGCAACGCCGGGCGATACTGCTAGTTATTGATAATATAATCCCATTTACATTATTTACATTTGATGGATATTTGTCCTCATCTTGTTTGTTGTTAACACGTTTCGGATGATATACCCTCCAGCCTTCATCAGGTGTCATTGGGAAATTTCAAACCTGGGTTCTCATGATGATGATGATGATGATGATGGTGATGATGATGATGATGGTGGTGGTGGTGGTGGTGGTGGTGGTGGTGGTGGTGGTGATGGTGATGGTGGTGATGATGATGATGATGATGATGATGATGTTGTTGTTGTTGTTCAGGTTACTGCCTGGAATTGAACTCGGAACCTCTCGGTTAGTAGCCCACACTCTTAACCACTATGCTATATGCCCGTGTGCATAGTGGTTAAGAGCGCAGGCTACTAACCTCAAGATTCCGAGTTTGATTCCCGGCAGTGACCTAAATAATAATAATGATAATAACATTAAAAAAAAAAGCCTTAGGGATGAGAACTTAAGTTCGAAATTTCCCCAAGGCACCTGATGAATGCTGGAGGGTATATCGGCCGAAAGGTTGTATTAACAACAAATGAGGACAAATATCCATCGAATGTAAATTTTCCTCATCTCTTAAATATAGAACTATAATCCCATTTATTTGGTAAATTGCTTATCCCTCAGGTATAAAATTGTTCAGGATCTGAACCACAGAAACACTCTTTCACAATTTATGAGCTCTTTTCCTTCTGCATAATATTGCTGTGACCTGAAAAAATGACTGTCAGATGGACTAAGGTTAAGAGAATAAGGAGGATGAGACAAAACTTCTACATTTATTGCCATAATCTTTTCCTGAGTGACTTGGGCATTAGGTGGTCTTGCATTATCATGTTAGAGCAACACCTCTTAATGTCTGACCAATGAGGGGCACTTTTCTTGCAAATTTTTGTGCAATGCTTTCAGCTGCTGACAGTACTTCACCCCATAAAACTGTTTCAGTTTGGTTTAACTTCTCATGATAGACATACTTCACAAGGCATAACTTTTTTCAGGTGTACCCTGTTTGGAGATTGATTTTCCATTTTCATTAGGTACTAACTATTGCCATTTTCGTTGGATACAGTTATAGAGGACCCACTTTTCATTATTTGTGATGGAAAGATTCAGTAGATATTCTACTCCTACATAACAAGGAGAGGGCAACTCCTTGATTAAGCTGAGAAGCTGTCAGATGAGGAAAAATCCACTGATCAAGTTTAGACACTTTACCTAGTAAAGGTGTTTTATATACACGTATACTCACTCACACACATACATACAAAAGGGTCCGTGTACCAAATTTTGCTCACAAGGTATTAGTCAGCTGGGTGCTGTGGTAGAAGAGAGACACTTCTGGTTTCATGCATTGTGGTAAAACCGAAAACTAGTGGTTGCAAAGTGAATTTCACAACCACACAAACGTGTGAGTATTTGTGTGTGTCTGTGTATCACCAACAGCTGTGTTGTAATTTGTTAAAAACATCAAATCTATTAATTACTTTGAATTATTTATTACCTATTAACAACACTTTACATCCATCAGTAATGCCTTTTGATGAGGCATAAAGTACACAACATCCCATCTTCTAGTCACCACAAATCCTTTCCTTTAGACTATTATATAAAATGCTACAGGAAGTGAAGGTTGATAGTTGACAGAACAGCTTAAACTAAATACTTGACTTAGTTTGTGTGATTGCATGTGTGTGTGTATGATGATGATGGTAAATATTTGATAAAGCAAATTCTCTCATGGTAAACTATGGAGCTTTAACATTTCAAAAAAAAAAAAACTGCCTTCTAAAAGCTAAGTCACCTCCTCAGGGACCCCAAAATATATTAAAACCTAAAACAGTTGCTAACATTGTACAAAGCTCAAATTTTGACCCACATAACTGGCGTATTGCTGATATACCTTACATGACATTGCTGCTACTACAAGTACAAACATATGTCCTAGCTGATTGCTAACTGATAAAGACCCTCTGACTTGCAGACAGGTTGTGTCTTGTCCAGCACTTCTGTCACCACTGTGCCTATTCTACTCTTTAGAACTAGCTAGATGCAGGTCACTTACATATCTACTCAGTACATACACCTACTTTTTCTCTTGCCAATGAAGGAACCACTAAGTGGTCTCTTGACTTCACAGTTGTCCCCACCTTATAAAATAGAGCTACATTTTCATCTAATCACGCTCCATTGTCTTCACCCTTTTCTAAAATGCTACAGGAAGCAAAATGTACATACAACTATTCCTACCCCTTCTTTAATATTTTAAACCCTCATCTCCTAGCATAAAGTTGCATCCCTGTCTATTGTGTCGCTGTCAGTCAAGTAGGATCTTTGTCTTGCAAGTGGCATAATGACCCCACTAATGTTGGTGCCATGGAAAAAAGAAAAAGGTACCCAGTACATACTATAAAGTGGTTGGCATTTGGAAGGGCAACCAGTTGTAGATAACATGCCAAAGCAGATATGGAATATGATGCAGTCTTCAGATGCATTAGATATTGCCAAACCATTTACGCATGTCAGCAAGCATGGAACACAGACTTTAAATGGTGATGGCGAAGACAATTTATAATGAGATTCATTGTCTGTGAAGGATTAAGTAAACTAACTATCCTGTCCATTATCAAGATGATACTTGGAACATAACTGAACGAAATGTTCCTTTGATCAAACTATGAAAGGTTTCATTTTAAATATAGACACTTCAAAATGGCACATATTGTATGTTAGGCACGTTGGTACCAAAATGATTAGAAAAGAGATAGATGGGTTAACATGGTTCTGAGTTCTCCAGACTTGCACGTTTCTTGCTGGCATGGGTTGGACAGGTTGTCACAGAATGAGTCTTTTTTTTCAGTGTTACTGTTTACCTGCATGCTTTGAGAAACCACACCTTCGCTGGCTGGATGACCTTCCTAAGACCAACCACTTTACAGAGTGCAGTGGGCACATTGCTTTTTCATGTCATCTCTATATATATAAATGGCAAAATGTGTGTCTGTGTGTGTGTCCTTTATACAAATCCACAATTTTTTAGTTAGAGAGATCGCACTTTCTATGGTTAATCAAAACCGTCCAAGGGTGGCTGTGCACATCTTTACATTTCTCCAGTCACCCTGCAAAGCCATTAAAAAATCAATAGAAGTGACTCTTTTGTGAATTTTCTTTCCAAAACCCAATCAAAATGCTCAAAACTTGATACGCCAACTGAATGCCAGCTAGCCGTATGTGATTGGTCAGAGATTTGGACAGCACTCGCATGTATGTGCGCACGCACGCAGCTGTATATGCATGCACTAGCACTAAAGAGGTTATCATGCTCTTGACATAACTATAGTTTTCTTTACTCTATGCCATCTTGTGTCTCCATTTCAACACCATCCACAAAAATATATACATTTGCAGTTCCTGTGCTATGGATATGTGGTCAGAATGTCACAGGAAAGAATCACATGATGAATTCTTCAAGCTGATCCAGCTGGCTGGAGACCTGGGGGTAGACCAAGCACTAGAAGGTTGGATGATATCTGTGGTCTCAGTCAGTAAGCTTGGGAATCCAGCCAGAAAGTGTAACAAGGTTGCTTCTGTTAGGACCCTTTCGCGTAAGTGTCTGAGAAGATAACTGCGTATATATGTATGTATATGTTTGTATATATATATATATATACCGGAGTAAACACATAAATGTGAAACAAGGTGGAAAAAAGAGTACTCAAATACCAGGAGTAGAGTAATATGCTTTATTTAAAAGCAGCAGAAATTTGACTAAACCTGTTACTCAGGAACATGAAACTCTGAGTAACAGGTTTTGTTGAATTTCTGCTGCTTTTAAATAAAGTATATATATATATATATATATTCTTTTACTTGTTTCAGTCATTTGACTGTGGCCATGCTGGAGCACCACCTTCAGTCGAGCAAATCAACCCCAGGACTTATTATTTGTAAGCCTAGTACTTATTCTATTGGTCTCTTTTGTCGAACCGCTAAGCTACGGGGACGTAAACACACCAGCATCGGTTGTCAAGCGATGTTAAGGGGACAAACAGACAGACACACACACACATATATACAACAGGCTTCTTTCAGTTTCCATCTACCAAATCCACTCACAAGGCTTTGGTCGGCCCGAGGCTATAGCAGAAGACACTTGCCCAAGGTACCACACAGTGGGACTGAACCTGGAACCATGTGGTTGGTAAGCAAGCTACTTACCACACAGCCACTCCTTTTCCCTAAGATAGGATGCTTGTCCATTATTAGATTACTTACTTTTGCCAGCTGAGTGGACTGGGGCAACACAAAATGTATTTTACTCTTGAACACAACTCATCACCCAGTCCAGGAATTGAAACCACAGTCTTGCAATCATGAGTCCAACATCCTAACCACTAAGCCATGCACCTCCACACGTTTGTGTGTGTGTGTGTGCATGTGTGTTTGTATATAAACATACATACACAACCAACTCTTTCCTGTTTAATATCAGAGATATTATATAATATGGCTTTTAATGTGGCAAGTGCGAGAGCTACTACTGTCTACTAACTTCTACTTTTCAGCAGGTAAAAGGAATGAGGAAAGAGAGAAAGAAGAATGAAAAAGCTGACCCTTACCCCTCACTATCACTGCCCACCCCATCACCTGCCTTCCAGGTTCTAACAAGTAAAATAGAAACAGAAAGAAACAGGAAGTCTCTTTTCTGTGGCTCTGAGGGGATGAGTGAGATAGGGGTGTGCATGCCCTGGTGCACCAGACAGTGTGGGGGAGGGCCCGAGGGGAGTAGAGGTGAGGGCTAAGTTGGGGGTGATGAGAGGGGGCATCATCTCAATTTACCTATTGCTTATTGTACCCTGTGACTGATATACCTTTTTACAGCTTAATATTTCCACTGAGTGGAGATGGGCACAAAAAGGATTTGGTGAGGGTGGATTCAAAATTTCTCTGTGTACATTACAGTATCTTTATCTGGTTCATTTCTTTGTTTGTTTTACATATGTTTCTATCTCCTTTTTTTTTCTTTAGTCTTTAGTCTCATTTTCCCTCTTCCCTCTACTCCTCACATTCCTCTCACTCACCCCCACTTGCTACTCTCACCACCTAAACAAATTTAATCTGATCGTTTTTTTTTCATTTGTTTTTAATGTTTTCTTTTCTTCCTTTATGTGTTTTTTTCCCTTCAGGCATGGCTGTGTGGTTAAAAAGCTTACTTTGCATCCACATGGTGTCAGGTTCAATCCCACTGCATAGCACCTTGAGCAGGGTCTTCTATTATAGCCTCAGGCTGACCAGTGCCTTGTAAGTGACTTTAGTTGATGGAAACTGTTTGGAAGCCTATAATATAGATAGATAGTGTTTTTGTCTGTTTGTCCCATTAGACTAGTGTTGGTTTGTTTGAGCCACTATAACTTAGCAGTTCAGCAAATAAAAATGACAAAATGAGTACTAGATGTTAAAAAAAGTTTATAAGTACAAGTCAGAACTCAGGGCTGGTGAATTTGTAGGAATTTTCTGACAAACACTTCCGACTCTTTCTGGAGGTATGGCAATGAGCCAAATTCTGCTGCTGCCACACATGTAGCCCTCCAGCAACTTCACATAGCCATCTGAACTGAGCCTGCAGCCATGTTCAAAGATATGCAGCCGCATGGTATCACCTTCACTAGAGACACACACAAAGACCATCACCTTCCAGCTGGTCAAGGCTTTGTATTCTCCATTGCAGTTGTCCATGTTACATCTTACAGGGTTTAGTGTTCACAGAGTATTTGATAAAGCAAATTCTCTCATGGTAAACATGAAGCTTTAACATTTCAAAAAAAAAACTGCATGTCATGATGTTGGCGTTTTGATACCTGGCATCAATCATCGTGATTCAAGTAACTCTTTTCCAGTATTCAGATGATTCCCACTCATCCTTGCCAGCTAACTTTTTCTCAGTTACTAATTTTTATGCTCTCCAACGCCATTGACTGTTCAGCAAACAGTTCCTCAATAAAAGAGACATAAAAAAAAAGTCATCAAATTTAGCCCAAACACCCAGCATATATACAATGTGTGTGTGTGAGAATGTGTATACATATATATAAACACACACACAAGTATATATTAAATTGGAAACTTCACTAAATATTACTTACATTTTACTTCTAAGTTTCATACATGTTTATACAATCATACACACACACACACATTCACACGCTTGCATTGTTCCTTTCTGTGGAAGAGCATAGGCTCGAAACGTTAAAGACTTTTTCACTTCCCGAGTGTTAAACTTATACATCTGTTTGTTGTCTACACCACCTGTCTTCACCTTTTTTTTTTTGTAAATTCTCCCCCAAATATATATACATACATATATATACACACACACATACATATATATATATATATATATATATATATATATATATATATATATATATATACTCACGTGTACATGTACATATATAAACACACACACATACGCCCACACACACTGACAAATCCTCTTTACGATAAAAGATCTTTGCATCTAAAAAAAGAACCAGCTATTTTTGTAAATAATCTCCAGGTGACTAACTTGTAACACCTTTTGATTAGATATTTCCATAAAGGTAAACAAGATTAGTAACAGTTATTGTATCAATTCAGCAGGTGATTTCAGCCAAGTGCCTAAGGTATAGACTTAAAAAACAATTAACAGGCAATGTGATGGGTTTATTATATTGGTTATTAAAGAGAATATTACAAGAGGTAATGTAGAATGACAAGGATTGCATTGGCTGGAGCGTAAATCAATCTATATATATAAAGCTGAAGTTGTCTGTGTGTGGCAGGTTTGGCAGCCTTCAACTAACACTATCTCCTCCGAGACCCTGCGGCGCAGTTGACCAAAATTGAGAGTATGATAGAAGAAGGCTTGCTCTTCATTCCGTAGAAGAAAAAATTCAAATCAGACTATGTTAAGACCAAAAATTATTTACATCTATGAAAATCCTTATTTTTATATGACTTTTTGACTGCTGTGTTGCCATTTTTCGGTGTATTTCAACCAGAAAAATGTCCACTTAAAGAGAATAACAAGCTACATAATGCAAAATTTTTACTTTTCAAAAATTCCAATTCTAAAGGGTTGAAACAAACCCGAGCAACGTCGGGCAATACTGCTAGTTCCTGATAAAACACTTTGATTCCTGATAATGTATTTACATCAAGGCTGTGAGCTGGTGGAAACATTAGCATGCCGGGTGAAATGCCCAACTGGCAAGTTACAGGGATGTAAACAAACCAACACCAGTTCTCAAGCGATGGAGAAGGGACAAACATAAACATGTGCACATACAAACACACACATATATATATATATATTTCGTCTGTCTTTATGTTCTGAGTTCAAATTCCGCCAAGGTTGACTTTGCCTTTCATCCTATCGGGATCGATAAAATTAAGTACCAGTTGCTTACTAGGGTCAATCTAATCGACTGGCTCCTCCCCCAAAATTCCAGACTTTGTGCCTTGAGTAGAAAAGGGGTTTACATCTAGATATATGAATGGCTGTATGGTAAGAAGTTTGCTTCCCATTTTTATGGTTCTGCATTGCACATTGAGTAAGTGTCTTCTATGATAGTCTTGGACTGACCAAAGTCTTGTGAGTGAATTTGGTAGATGGAAACTGAAAGAAGCTCATCGTGTGTGTGTCTGTGTTTGTCCCTTACCACAGCTTGACAACTGGTGTTGGTGTGTTTACATCCCAGTAACTTAGCAGTTATAAGAGATCAGTCTGAAATAAGCATAACATGGTTTGTAGTTAAGTGTACCATGTTATCCGAAATCATTGATGAATGAACCATTGATAAACAATGCTTTTTGTACTATTGACAGACTGACTGATATGTCACAACTATTTCAACAACAACAATATGTACATAGCGTAATTGCTGTTATCCAATGAAGTAACATAAGCCATGATTTTTATGCAGCCACCAGGCTTAAGCACAGCTGTGTGGTTAAGAAGCTTTCTTTGTGACCACATAGTTGTGGGTTCAGTCCCACTGCATGGCACCTTGGGTAGGTGCCTTTTACAATAGCTCTGGGTCAAGCAATACCCTGTGAGTGAATTTGGTCGAAGGAAACTGTGCAGAAGTCTGTCATGTGTATATATGTGTGTGTGTGTTTGTATGTGCACGTGTTTATGTTTGTCCCTATTCCATTGCTTGAGAACTGGTGTTGGTTTGTTTACATCCCTGTAACTTGACAATTGGACAAAAGAGACTGACAGAATAAGTAATAGACACAAAAAAAAATAAATACTGGGGGTCATTGGGTTGTGGCCATGTTGGGTCACTGCCTTGAAGTCTTTAGTTAAACAAATAATCCCAAGTGCTTATTTTCAAATCTGAGTCTTATTTTATTGGTCTGTTTTGGCATGGTTTCTACAGTTGGATGCCCTCTCTAATGCCAACCACTTTACAGAGTGTACTGAGTGCTTTAACATGACATTGCATGGATGTTTTTATGTGACGCTGCGCATGCGCTTTTATGCAAAACTGCCATGAGTGCTTTTCATCACCAGAGGGAGCAGTCTTAGTGCTTTTGCTACAGAGTATGGGTCTTCTTGAGTACAGCAAGGCACCAGGCATCTTGCTCCTTTGTCATCTCACCTGAAAGGTTCAGTGTTCTGAGGTCGTTTTTCAGTATTTCATCCCACATCTTCCTGCATCTCCCACTTATGTAGAATTAAATTGTATGAGAAATCTCACCAGGCTCAGAGATTGTTGCAAAAACAGTTGGAATGGGGCAGAGTTTGGAGTAATGATTGATGAATTGTAGAAAATGTAAATTTTCTGTCTCAGAATTGGAAGTTATTCTTGTTAAAGATTATTCTTTTTGTCACCATATTTTTGTTGCAATATGCTGCCTTTGCTTCAATCAATTTTTTAAAATAATGAAGAACTTAATAAAATAAGTTTATCATTATTAAATGGGTGTTTGGAATCCTAGAATCGGGAGCAGTCTCAGGAGGGTTGGTAAAAATGAGAAACAGCCTGTCTATGAGCTGGTGACTTGAATCTACTCACTTAAAACAGCTTCCTTCTTACTGCATGGTTGAATGGTTGTAAATATTATCCAGCAAAAATAATAATAATAAATTATAAAATAAAGAAAAGAAAGAAAATAGAATTTTTAAAAGCCTATACGACCAGTTGGGTGGTTTTACAAGGGCTTTTGGTCCTATCAAATCACTATGATATCAAACCGATACAAATGAACTTTCCCAGGAGGCAGTGTGACTTATTAGTGTTACTCTCTAGCTTACTGTACAACAGGTACA
>NC_043009.1:23411040-23418540 GCF_006345805.1 Octopus sinensis | reverse complement strand
TAATAAATGACGAGTTGGATTCATCGAGTAGCATAAGGCTTCCTTTCCGAACTTCTTGATATTTCTGCAGTTCATTGCCTCGGAGTATCATTTTATCTTTTACTACTTCCAATTATAGGAATGCGGCCACGCTGGGGGGGCATCACCTTGAAGCCTTTAATTGAACCCAGTACTTATTTTAAAGTCTGGCACGTATTCTATTGGTCTGTCTTGCCGAACGGTTAGGTAACGGGGACGTAAACAAACCAACACCGGTTGTTAATCAGTGATTAGAACACACTCACACACACATATATCATTTTTCGAATATATAAATTTTCAAATTAATATTCAATTATTTTTCACCCTTATTATTTTAAATTTACATATATATATATATATATATATATATATATATATATATATACTGGACTTCTTTTCATTTTCTGTCTGCCAAATCGACTCACAAAGCATTGGTTTCACCTGAAACCACAATAGAAGCCTCTTTGCCCCAAGGTGTCACATAGTGAGACTGAACCCAGAACCATGTGGTTGGGAAGCAACACGTGGTTGCGACGAAACGAGTGTTTCGACTTAGATTTTAGTTATTTATACTCCGTTAAAAGAAAATAAAGAAAAAGAAATTAAACGTTTACTTCTTGTTTCAAGTTCGTGTCACATTGCTGTCATTGTGATGAAAGAACAACCTTTTCAATCTGATTCATTTAACGAGAGAAATAGACTGACATTGAACTAGAATATCTCGTTTCTAAAGTACAACACACCCACACATACGCTCATACATGTGTATGTGTGTGTGTATATATATATATATATATATATATATATATATATATATATATATATATGATACTACGAATTTTCTCAAATACAGTGTCATCTCGTATACAATGCGACTGCCAGTTTTTGTATCTAAAAATCAGTTACATATTTTATGGGAAAAAAATTTTCTAGCATTCTTAATATGACGCCGTATTGCAATTTTCATTTAGATGTTTTATATTAAATTTCTCGCATTATACACGAGTAGTATAAGTGAACTGGGAAACTCAAGGGAGATAATATATTTTATAATTATCTCCCTTGATACATATTCAGTGTTAAGTTATTTGGGGGAGAAGTGTGGTGATATTTAACAGAAAACTGGATAGCTATTGGAGGCTTTAGATCAGCTGTGGACAACATTCGGCCCACGGGACTTCCTGAATGACCTAACGAAAAATTGCTTGGATTGTTTTTTAGTAGTGTTGCCTACCTAATGACAAGCCTGTGTCTCATGCAACCTGCTTCCTAAAAAAGGCTGCCTGTTTTTGTTTTAGTTTACCTGATTTGATGCCACATTGTTACTGCATTCAAATTCTGCTAGGAGTGACTGGTCAAGTACCGGTCTATTCCTCTCACACAAATTTCAGGCCTTGTAGAGGGTGGCTGATTGCCAATATTCTTGTGGTGCCTTTCTGTTCTGAGCTCAAATTTCACGGCGGTCTCCTTTGCTTTTCACCCTTGTGAGATCATCAAAATGAGGTCCAATTCTAGTATAAAGGTCAGCTTAAGTTTATGGTATTATACCTGTCTTACAAACAATATTTAACAAGGGTTTGGCAGAATCTTGAGGGCAGTGATGGTGGTGTTGGAGGAAATTTTATATTTATTGTGATATTTATTCTGATACTTTAAATTCTGAGTTCAAATCCTGCTGAGGTTAACTTTGCATTTAATTTTTCCAAGGTCATCATCATCATCATCATCATCATCATCATTTAATGTTTGCTTTTCATGCTGGCATGGGTTGGACAGTTTGACAGGGGCTGGCCAGGCATGAGCCTGCACCAGACTTCTGTGTCTGTTTTTACAGCTGGATGTCCTTCCTATAACCAACCACAATGAAAAATAAAGCACCTGTCCAGTACTTAAGGTGATTTAATCAACTAACCCGATTTCTTGAAACTTTTTTCAAATCTTGGGCCTTATGTTGGAAACAGTTTAAAAGGTGGCAAGCTGACAGAAGTGGTTGAGCATTGGTAAAATGCTTTGTAGAATTTGTTCTGATTCTTTACATTCTGAGGTTACTTTGTTTTTTGTCCTTTCAGAGTCAATGAAATAAGTACCAGTTGATTATTAGAATGAATTATTATTATTATTATTATTTTGACCAGGAAGGGCAGGCAATTTTTATTTGTCTAGTGGCTGTAGTGAAAGAGGTAGTATGGTGGACCTGTTTGAAAGGGCGAAAGACAGATACTTTCCTCTTTGGCCAAGCCCTTATCAACTTTTTCAAGTTTCACTTGAAACATAAGATGGAGAGGGAAGTGTTGCCTTGTAGCAAGTTTTTCAAAAGGTGGGTGAATGTTGGAAAGGACCAATTCTAAGCATACACCTATAAAAAAAAAAAGAAGGGCTATTGCCCTGTTGTTCAGGCACCCATGGCTTTTGTGGGTTTTTCCATGAGGACCTTAAAGCGCCTCCCCTATTGGGAGTTTTAATTTGTTCAGTTTTTATTATTACATTTTGTACACACAAAAACCCATTGTATCGTCCTGTTTTTGTCTTTTATGTCAATTAATGTTTTGTATGTGAACCTCTGTGGCTAATAAAAGAATAAATTATTATTATTATCATTAATATTATTATTATTATTATTATTATTGTTGTTGTTATCATTATTATTATTATTATTATCATTATTATTATTATTATTACAGGTAAATGGTAGCCAAGAGAGCGTGAACCAAGCAGTAGAAGTAGAAAGTGTCACTACATCTGGAGGAGTGATCGAAGACAATGTCAACGGACGGAATGACATGCTGGAGGAGAGCGTTGTTCACTTACAGAGCAGCTCCGTTCATTTTCGCACATCTCCAATTGAAGTGAAAGGCGAATGCTCTCTAGAGGCAACTGAAAGACTAATGGAACCAGCATTGCCTCCGCTGATGCCGGCTGGCAGTCTCGAGAGCATCCATTCTCTTGATTCCGACTGCAATGAATTCCAATCTCTTATGATCAAACCCAAAAAAGCCAGCACAAGTAGTTTATCACACAATAATATAGCTTAATGGAAAGCTTTAGAATAACAAATACCACTGGAAAACGTATGTGATGGCAGAGAATAAATGTGAGTAAAAAAAGAATAACAAAAAAAAAAAACGAAAATTCTTCTGATGGAAATTAAAGCAGAAGATTTTTTTCTTATTTTGAACTGGTCAAAAAAAAGACCCAAACAAATGAAAAATATAAAAATATCATTGGCATTAATTAAATAATGATATTGGTGATAATGTTTGTTAACAATCATAACGACTTTGGACACACACACATACATATATATGTGTGCATGCTTCTCATACACAGAATGTTCACAAACTAAGCAGGAAGGAAAGAGGATAGATATAAAAAAAATAAATAAAACTTTTTTTAAAATCCGAGATGAAATGTTCCCAAGTCTTGGATGATATCTGAAATTTATATTCCCCGGTTTAAAGAAATAAAGAAGTTTTTTTGAAAATAATTGAATTAAGAAAAAAAATAAAAAAAGGATTCTGGAAATCAATTGATGTGCTTCTTTATAAATATAATGACTATTATAATGATATCACTTCTTGAAGCACTTTGTTAACCGCAAGAAGAAGAAGAATGATAACAGCATACAAAGACTGCAAACAAGAATTCCACACTAAAACATTTTGTGTTTCTCTTGCAGTTGGGATATGTTCTTCATTGTTGGTATTTTCCACCTAAAATGCAGATGATTTCTGTTTGTATAAATATACATACATACATACATACAAGAAGTTCAATTTCTGAATGCTCAAAACTACCCCTTTTTTCTCCTCAACCCTGAAAAAACTCTATTATTATTATTATTGTTATTATTATTATTCTGCCACTGATATTATTATTAAGGCGGCAAGCTGGCAGAATTGTTAGCACACTGGGCAAAATGCTTAGCAGTACTTCGCCCATCTTTACATTCTGAGTTCAAATTCCGCTGAGGTCAACTTTGCCTTTCATCCTTTCAGGGACGATAAATTAAGTACCAGTAAAACATTGGGGTCGAAGTGATCAACTTACCCTCTCCTTGCAAATTTCAGGCCTTGTGCCTTTAGTAGAAAGGATTATTATTATTATTATCATTATTAAGGTGGTAAGCTGGTAGACTTGTTACTGCACTGGATGAAATGCTTGGTGACATTTGTTTTGGCTCTTCAAATTCCAGTCTAGTTCTGGGGTGGATGTAATCGACTAGTACCTCTCCTGTCAAAATTGCTGGCCTTGTGCCTAAAATTTGAACTCATTATTATTATTATTATTATTATTATTATTATTATTATTATTATTACTATTTTTGTTGTTGTTGTTATTTAGGACAGTGAATTATCAAAAATAGTAGACCACTGGACTAAATGCCTTTGTCTGTGTTCCTGTCTTCAAATCCAATCCAGGTAGTGGTGGTGGCAGCGACGGTGGGGGTATTGATTTTGCTTTTCATCCTTCAGAGCAATGGGGGCAGGAGCAAGGTGGTTGATCAATCAAATACCAGTTATGTATGTACTGTGATCCATTCACTCAACTGTATGCCCCCTCCACCCGCCACACACTCACCACACACACATGTACAAATATGCATGATACTGTGACACTGTTATTACGATTATTATTATTATTATTATTATTATTATTATCAAGATGGTGATCTGGCAGAATCATTAGCAAGCCAGGCAAAATGCTTAACAACATTTCGTCCGTCTTCATGTTCTGAGTTCAAATTCCGCCAAGGTTGACTTTGCCTTTCATCCTTTCAGGGTCAACAAAAATAAGTACCAATTACATACTGGGGGTCAATGTAATTGACTAATCCCCTCCCCTCAAATTTTAGGCCTTGTGCCAATTGTAGAAAGGACTATTATTATTATCATTGTTAAGATGCAATCAACTTATGCCCTCCCCCAAAATTGCTGGCCTTGGGCCAAAATTTGAAACCATCATTACTCTCATTGTTTCGAGTGATTGGGTGACAGAATCATTAAAACATTTGTCAAATGTTTTGCTGCTTTCATTCCAACTCTTTACATTTTGTACTCTCAAATCCCACTGGGAATAATTTTTGTCTTTTATCCCTCTAAGGTCAATAAAATAAAGTACTGTTCGACTACTGGAATCAGTGGTATAGAATTAGCCCTTCTCTTCAAAAAATTGCTGGCTTTGTGCCTGAATTGGAAACCATTGTTATTATTTTGGTGTCAGGATACAGAAACAAGTTTGTGTGTGTATGTGTAGAGATAGATAAATAGATAGATAGACAGACAGATAGATAGACAGACAGACAGATAGATAGACAGACGGATAGATAGATAGACAGACAGACAGACGGATAGATAGATAGATAGATCTTCATGCATTCTTGTATTTATGTCTTTTCTCTCTTTCTCTTTGTAATATATGTGCAAGTATGTGTGTATGTGTATGGACAGACAGACAGAGGAAGGGTAACAGGCTGTAAAGCGTCTAAAGTAGTCCCTACCCAACCCATGCTAGCATGAGAAAAGACAGACATTAAACAAATGTGTATGTATGTATTTTATAATGTGTGTGCTCGTATGCAAATAAGAGAGGAAGAAATCACCTGGAAAACCAAGTCACAACTCATTTTCAGTTTGCGCCTCTTCCTCTTAATTTATACAGCTAATGGTTTTGTAAATGACACGAATGTCACAACCTTTTCTCATTTTCCTTTTTTCTAAAGTTAGTTTAGTTTGATCCCCCCCCCCCCCCAGTTGATGCATGTCTCTCAGTTATAAAATCTCTGGTACTTTGGCTTTGTTGTTCAAGCTTGTGATATAAAATATTATTTAATCCAGAGCATTAACTTCAACAAGTTAAGCAAGCTTAATCCTCTGGAAGATTGGCAGTCATAATCTCATAAGCAATAATAGAATACTTCCTTGTTTGGTCAGGCTGAAAAATTGCTTATCGATTTCTGATGTCCTCACCTGCAAAATATCAAAATATTTTCTTTCTTTAATCTTAATAAAGTCAAAGAGTTTTTCTGTGTCTCTGGTAGAAGGAAGTTTTTCATCTGCTGAAGGTTGAAGTGATCCAGAATTCTTCTATCAGTTATCATCATCATTGTCTACATTTGAATCACCTCCAAATAATTGTCCATGTGTAAGAAATACTTGTCCAACATATGATGCTAATATCTCAGCTGCCATTTCAATGAACAGCATCTTGAAAGTAGATAGATAGAGCTTTGTCCCTTTCATTGCCATGTTTCTGTTGATAAATACTGCCATTATTTCGATCAATTTTGAAAATAATGAATTTAGTAAATTAACTTTTTTTTTCATTATTAAGCTGATGTTTGAAAGATAAATTAGCAAGGAATTTTGATAGGAAGTTTTTATCATAGAACCAAGTGTGGTCTCAGGCAAGTTGGTAACAAAAGAGTTTTTAGGATTGATCATGTGAGAAGGAGCAAACCAACAGAACATGATTGATAGATATTTAACTGATTTGGTGGAAAATGGTGACTTCACATTGTTCTCTAAAATGATCTCTTTCCTGATTGGCTACTGTGGCTTTTTCTAAATCCTGAGCCAATTTGAAATAGACTAGTGCAGGTTCAAGTTTTACCCCAAACTTTTCATAATAAAAGGGTAAGACAGATAAATCCTCACACTTTTCATACATTGTTTCCACCTTAAATATATGCATTGACAACCGAGAGTGTTTAAATTTTAACCAAAACATATCATAAATAGCCACAACTTCCCTTTGTGGAAATTCTGGATTGTTCACTCCAAAAAAACAAAAAAGAATATTGATTTGGTAAAGCTGCTAAAATTTTTTAACCAGTAGTGGACAGCTCTAAGAGCTCAAAGAGAAGAATGTTATTATCTTTCAATGAGGTTTTGTTTGTATTCTGAAGAACCACTTGTGTTTATTTTGTCAAGTCTATAAATTACCAATAAATTTCCATTCACTGACTTATGTGACCTTACTTTTGCATTAACTGTAATGGCAGGTGTTACCAGGTGCTTCGTTATCCTAACTATCAGTGTAGGGGTTATTCTCTCATTGGCTCTTGCAATTGTTATATCAAACGACTTTGAATACTCTATTATAACTTCAGTGGAGGCACAATAGCCCAATGGTTAGGGCAGCAGACTCGCGGTCATAGGATCGCAGTTTCGATTCCCAGACCAGGCGTTGTGAGTGTTTATTGAGCAAAACCACCTAAAACTCCATGAGCCTCCACCAGGGCGTAGTGGTGACCCCTGCTGTACTCTTTCACCACAACTTTCTCTTTCTTCCTGCTTCTGTTGTACCTGTATTTCAAAGGGGCCAGCCTTGTCACACTCTGTGTCATGCTGAATCTCCCCAAGAACTACGTTAAGGGTACACATGTCTGTGGAGTGCTCAGCCACTTGCACGTTAATTTCATAAGCAGGCTATTCCATTGATATGATCAACTGGAACCCTCATTGTCGTAACAGACAGAGT
>NC_043009.1:23398540-23406040 GCF_006345805.1 Octopus sinensis | reverse complement strand
GCTCTCTGGCTAAGTAAATATAAAAAAAGAGGGTGGGTGTTAAGCTGGTACATTGGTCCAGAGGCCAAACAAGGGCTCATGAGTATTTGTTGAACTCACTTCAAAAAAAAAACTAAATGAAAAAGTAACACCTATCCCTTGGCTTTTGAGGATGTATCCCACCCTCTTGCCAGGGCTTAAAAAAGAAGTTTTATTTTGGCCTTGCTGTTTCTCTGGGTTGACCTGAAGCGAAACAATAAAAATTATCGACAAGTCAGTGAGAGATGGAGCCTTTAAGTACTTACACAACATACTGAAAATAACGACCAAATTCTGCTGAAATAGCACCTTATCAGTTTTGAAAAATTAAAGGAATGACTCTTTGAATAATGTAGTTTAAAATGGAGTGTCTTTAAAAGATGGGATGGTTATGGTCGGAATAACTCTAATCTTATGATTGCTTGATCAGTGTAGACTTGGTGCTAAATTTATAACACCATTACTGACTTGACCTATTAGAAGTAGGACAAAAAGCAGCGAGCTGGCAGAAACGTTAGCACGCCGGGCGAAATGCTTAGCGGTATTTCGTCTGCCGCCACGTTCTGAGTTCAAATTCCGCCGAGGTCGACTTTGCCTTTCACACTTTCGGGGTCGATTAAATAAGTACCAGTTACGCACTGGGATCGATATAACCGACTTAATCCGTTTGTCTGTCCTTGTTTATCCTCTCTGTGTTTAACCTCTTGTGGGTAGTAAAGAAATAGATATTTCGTCTGCTGTTACGTTCTGAGTTCAAATTCCGCCGAGGTCGACTTTGCCTTTCATTCTTTCGGGGTCGATAAATTAAGTTCCAGTTACGCACTGGGGTCGATCTAATCGACTTAATCCCTTGTTTGTCCCCTCTATGTTTAGCCCCTTGTGGGCAATAAAGAAATAAGAAACATTAGCACGCCGGGCGAAGTGCTCAGCGGTATTTCGTCTGTCTTTACGTTCTGATTTCAAATTCTGCCGAGATTGACTTTGCCTTTCATCCTTTCGGGGTCGATAAATTAAGTACCAGTTGCATACTGGGAGTCGATCTAATCGACTGACCCCCTCCCCAAAATTTCGGGCTTTGTGCCTAGAGTAGAAAAGAATATTTGACGGCAAGCCATAGTTACATAGATTATCGTTGAGCCCTTAGACCTGGTGTTTGTGTGGGAGTTACCCCACCTTCCAGGCAACTGCCCATTGTGTTCGTGCATTGTCGGCAATGCTTATAGCATTGTACTACCACCTATACTATGCTGTCATCATCACTACCGCCAACACTATGTTATCATCCACACCAGTACCCGTTATGGTGTCACACCACCGCCGATACCATCCACTCGACCGCTATCATTACAGCAACTACTGATATTACCACAACCTCTATCAGCAACATCATTACAACCACCACCACCACTACCACTGCTGTCTGCCCCAACCCATGAGATTATTATCATTTTGCCCTCTTCTCCCTCACAGCCTTCCGTCCCTCCTCCTACTCTTCTGCTCTTCTACTGATGCATGAAGTTTTGTTGTTTGTTTAATTTAATTTATTTTCTGTTTTTCTTTTTCGTTTTAAATGAACACTGATCTAGAATCGAACATGGAACATGCATATCTCTAAGACTAGCATGCGTATAAATACGCATACACATGCAAACTTACATCGTACACGTAGACACACACACATATTGCATTATATATAATAAACATACAATATAAATGATATATAAGTATAATTATATATAGAATATATATAATTATACAAGGGAGTGTTGAAAAGTTCTTGGCTTTTCGTAAAAGAAAATAGGATCTGTTAATTATGATTTTATTCAACATATTCCCTTCTCAGATTCATACACTTATTGCAGCAAACCTTCAGTTTTTCTAAGCCCTATAAAAGAACACGGAAGGTAGGGCCTCCAGTTAGGCCTTTTGTGACAACTTTGAAGCCAGGAATTTTTCAGCACCCCTCGTATATATATATAATTACTTATATATATTGAAGGGACATCAGACCAATTGCTCCATTTTTCATTCTTTTTGAATATATTGTGCACTTTATGAGTGCGTCTTTATTTAGATTAATTTTTATATATTTTTTAAAATATTTATTTTCATGAAAAAACAAAAAAAAAAACAGCAGAAAAGAAACCTAATTCCTTTGTTCCTTTCTTTCATTCAATATGGCTGCCTTTAATTGTTATTGTTGTTGTTGCTGCTACTGCCTCTTGTTTTTCATTGCCTTGTATATAAAAATGCAGCTAAACCGAAAAAGGGTATGAGACGTTTTGGCACAGTTGTTAAGGCACTGCTTATTTGGCGTCGCTAATTCGATGCTGACTTATTTGACATCAGACATTTTAATGTTTCCCTCGTCTTAATGCTTCTCTCGTTTTCTCTCTGTCTCTCTCCCTCTCTTTTTTGTTTCTGTCTTCCTCTCTCTGTCTCTATCTCTCTCTATGTGTATGAGAAGGAAAGTGTTTATTTCAGTCTAACAAATTGTAATCCTTCTTTTTCTCTCTCTCTCTCCTTCCCTTTCCTTCTGTGTTTCTTTCTATGTATATGAGAAGAAAAGTGTTCACTTAATAAATTGTGATGTCTCACTCTCTTCCTTTCTCATCCCATCTGTATATGTATATTCCTGCATGTGTGTGTCTGTATCTGTGTATTCGCTTCTGTCACTAAAACATTGTCTTGACCGGTCAGCTGCGCCCAATCGCCTCATCGCAACCCAGCCACCCAGCTTATTTCGAACACAACACCTTCACCCGCAAAGACAAGTAAATTGGAAAAAAAAAATTAATTAAAAAAATAAATATTAAATAACGAAAAAAAATTTTTTTAATAAAAAACAAATAATTGAATAGTGTGAAAGAAGGAAGTAATTGAAGCCTGTTGAAAGTAAATTAGTAAGACGAAAATATTATTGATTGCTTTACCAATTTTCAGGAAACCTAAAACGTTTGTACAAATTCTTTTTGTGTTACTCTTTCTCTTTCTCTCTCTCTCTCTCTCTCTATATATATATATACATCTCACAATTCATTCCTACCTCTACATGCAGTCTTTCTTGTATCTTTTTCATTCCTTCTATATCTCTCAATCTATTATTTTCCTCCCTCTCTTCGTCTTTCTCTTTCACACTCGTTACAAATATATGCGTGGGTACACACACACACATATATGCATATGCATGCATACACATACACCTCTTCCTCTTTCAAAAACTCTAGAACGTCTACATATGTGAATCTATCTATCTACATATCAGTTTTTAATATCTATTTGTTTGTCTATCTATCTATCTATTTGTATACCTGTCTGTCTACTTATTTTAATGTCCTTTTTTTGTTTTAAAACAAACCTACACACACACACACACACACACACACGTTTTCCACACACGTACATAATCACAAGATGGTGGACATCAGCCTGTATTGCAAAGATTTGGTTTATTATTTAAAGATATTGTACTTTTATACAATCAGGGGTGATAATCATAATTATAATGACAAAACAACATTGATGCTAATGAGGTGGAGTAAAGAATGATGAGTGTCCATCATTCTGTTCTGTCTTTCATTAATCACAGGCAACTCATGAGTCTTTTCAATATTTTCACATTCCATTTCACTGTAATTACGTATATATATATATATGTATGTATGTATATATATATGTATATATATATATGTAGTATATTTATCCATATATATATGTAATACATATATGTATTATATATATATATATATATATATTTATATATATATATATGTAATATAATAAATATTAGGGAATAAATCCAAATTTACAGGGAAAAAATCAGATTTAGGATTAAATCCAATTTTATAGTAAAATATTATAAAATATTATTAGAGACAAAACCACTATTTTGCAAAACAAACAAGGAAAGACTTAATCAATACATAAAATTTTAATAAATAGTCAAAAAACCGCCACTACAATTGTTTCTTGTCTTGATCGACAATCTTCAGGTGGACTTCCAATAAGTCAGTTTCAAATTATGAAACTGACTTATTGGAAGTCCACCTGAAGATTGTCGATCAAGACAAGAAACAATTGTAGTGGCGGTTTTTTTTGACTATTTATTAAATTTTATGTATTGATTAAGTCTTTCCTTGTTTGTTTTGCAAAATAGTGGTTTTGTCTCTAATAATATTTTATATATGTAATATATATATATATGTAATATATATATATGTATGTAATATATATATATATGTATGTAATATATATGTATGTAATATATATATGTATGTAATATATATATATATATATATATATGTATATATATATATATATATGTAATATATATATATATATATGTAATATATATATGTATGTAATATATATATATATGTATGTAATATATATATATGTATGTAATATATATATGTATGTAATATATATATATGTATGTAATATATATATATATGTAATATATATATATATGTATGTAATATATATATATATGTATCTAATATATATATGTATCTAATATATATATATATATATATATGTATGTAATATATATATGTATCTAATATATATATACGTATCTAATATATATATGTATGTAATATATATATGTATGTAACATATATATAATATATATGTGTGTAATATATGTTATATATATACACACACATATATATATATATATATATATATATATATATATATATATATACATATATATATATGTTATATATATATATATATACATATATATATATATGTTATATATGTGTTATATATATATATTACTGTTTTTTATTTTGTTTTAAATGTAACAAGTTTGCATACGCAATCATTTTTACACTCATACATAGTCACAATATAATGTGTGTATATACATACTTATGTATATGTGTATATATATGCACATGTTATATGTATATGTTTATACGTGTATGTGTGTGTCTCCCCCCTCTCTCTCTCTGTATATATATATATATTATATAATACCGTCTGTTCTTATGTGTGTGTATATATGTATGAACATATTGACATATGTTCTTTAGTTTTTATTTGTGTGTGTGTACAGATATATGATGTAAATATATTATAAACAGCTAATATTTTAATATAACAGTATTAAACATTTGTAAACACTAATTTGAGATGGAAAAAAACAACGAATCCAATGGTGGAAATCGAACCCTGTACCTCTTGCTAACTATATAAACGTGTTATCATTTTATACCAGATTGAGCTCTCAATCGTTGTATCCAATATTAGCTATATATATCTCGTATATAAAATCCGTTCTGTGTGTGTGTGGCTTCTAGGATCTCGGGCATCCTCCATCCGATTGCGTTCAAATTTGATATGTAGATACCGACGGTATCAGGGCGTGTATAAGTCGATTCCAGGTGAGAATTCGATCAATATAGCCGTGGGAAATCGTTTTTCTTTGGAATAGAAAAAAAGTATATCTTTATTTCTTCTTTTACTGGTGTCTCAAATTTAGGTTAAATCAGTGTTTCTCAAAGAAGAGTCATGTGGGACGGTCAGACAAGTTGTTTTGAGAAAATTTGGTTTAAATGTTTGACAACTCAGCACCGTCCATTGGACGGGGGACCTTTTGCTCGTGTACATGCATACATATATATATATATATATGTGTGTGTGTGTGTGACTGAAATTGATTGGTGAGCGTTTGGCCGATCAGATTCGCAAGGAGCCATGAAAACGTCGATTTGTGAGTTCGATTCTGCCTGAGGTTAGCTCATCACTTTTCAGTCATTTGTTTATAACTAAAAATTGCCGCTTCAAATCGGAGAATAAATATCATTATGATATATATTATATACAGTTGTGTGTGTATATATATATACTGAATATTTCCCCCACAGTGTGATTTGGCCTTTTTCTTTTTTACTGGAATTTGACAGCAGCTCAGCGTTATACAGCTCCCAGAATTACCTAACGTTTTTCATCCCAAATAAATGTTTCCAAATGTTTAATGTTTTATGTGCATATATATATATATATATATATATATAAATATATATATAAGGATATTGTTGAAAGTGACCTCGAAGTTTTGGTCTGCTAAGCCATCGTCGGACTGGCCAAAAACTTCGAGGTCACTGTCATCAACATATCCTTGTTTAAGAATAATAAATTTGTACTCTATACAAAAAGTATAGAGTTACCCATCACATTAATGCAAAATCGTTTTTAGTATTACTGGACATAAAACAAGCATATATATATACATGCACCTATATATGCTTATGTATATATAAATATCTGCGTATGCATATATACATGTGTGTGTGCATATATATATATATATATATAAGTAGGTTGCTTTATGTTGGACGAATGGGAGATGAGTCCTGTAAATATTGTAGATGACGGCTTTTTTTTTGTTCCTGAGACAGAACCTGAGAGTTCGGTTCGCGACTTAGTTTCACGTCTCTGCTATCTTCAGGCAAAACTATTACAACTTAATATTGATAGTGTGCAGTCTAGTGACTGACAAGAACAATAAATACAATTAAATAAAGAAATAAGCAAAAACGCCTACCAACAAACATAAGCAAATTAACTACTCCATACACCTACAATGGCAAGAAATACACTACATCACAGAAATAACTCATAGAACCGATGAAAAAATAACTATTTAGTTTCGCATGAAGATCGCAATGGCGTGAAACTCGAGTTACGAGATAAATTCTCAGCTTCAGTTCCAATAAAAACTCTCTCTCTCCCTCTGTCTCACTCTCTCTCCGTGTGTGTGTGTGTCGTACAGATTTATTGGTTTAGCAAAGAAATCATGCTTTCGCATATTCAGTAGGTCTTCGGAAACATCGGATCAGCTATTTAGCGAAAGCCAAGTTGGTTTGTTGAACGATTAAATCTGTTAAAAATAACTATTTGTTCTACATCTATCTTAAACATGTATACAGTTGATTCAAGATCCCTACACACACACACCTATATATATATATATATATATATATATATATATATATATATATATATATATATATATATGCACACACACACATATATATTATTCATGAACCAAAATCTTATACAGGCTGAAGACTGAAAACCGAATGTGAACGAAACATATGTATGATGATGATAATACATCACCCGTATTTGCTATATTCTCATGAAATGCTCAACTGAAGTCAGTACTGTACATGCTTACCCATGCCTAACTAATAAACCCAAAGAATTACTCAAAATTAAAAAGCTACCATCTTCTTTGTCTATCTCTCTCAATTTATCAATATTGAATGTCTTCGTCTTTTATCTTTTTTATGTTTTACTTGTTTCAGTCATTCGACAGCGACCATTCTGGGACACCCCCTTGAAAGGTTTTGTCTAACCAACCGACCTTAAAAAAAATGTTTTTGTTTTTAAAGTCTGGTATACATTCTATAGACCTCTGTTGCCGAACCATTAATTTATGGAGACGGAAACAGACTAACGCCGGTT
>NC_043009.1:23346040-23393540 GCF_006345805.1 Octopus sinensis | reverse complement strand
CAAAAATAGGAGAAGTCCTCACCAACCTTGAACAACATAACAGTGTATTCTTCATGAGTGACTTTAACTTCCCCAATGTGGAATGGCCTGGGAGGCAGATGCTCTCAGGGATGACACACCATCAGCAGGCACAGGCAGAGTCCCTGCTCCATCTCACAAATACCTCTTTCATGGAGCAAATAGTTCTACAACCAACAAGGGCAGATAATATACTGGATCTCTGCTTCACAAACAATATGGATATTATCCATAATGTTAAAGTGATGCCGACAATGATCTCGGATCACAACATAATAGAGCTGTCTATGTATGGACCAAAAGCCCCCGTAGACACACAGCCTATACGAAGCATCCATCATCTCTCCAACTTAAACTTTCATAAAGCAAACTGGAAATTGATTGAGAAAGAGATCCTCATACAGGATTGGCCTAAATGTCTCTCCACACCGGACATTAACATGAAACACAAACACTTCATGTCCATAATACAAGCCATATGTGACAAATATGTCCCAGTGTGCAGGGCCAGCACACACAAAAACAAAAACAGGATCCCTAGAGAAAGGAAGATTCTTATGAGACGACGGACAAGGATTGCGAACCGCCTGAGCAAGCACACCAAAAGTGGTGAGAAGTCTCGGCTCGAGAGAATGCTAATGGAAATTGAGAAAAGTCTGCATCAGTCCCATGAAAAGGAGAGAGCAGATAAAGAAGCTTGGGTAATAGAAAATATAAAATCAAACCCTAAAGCTTTCTTTAAGTTTGCCAAAGAGACAGCCACAGTGCACCTGAGAATAGGACCTCTCTTCCAAAAAGATGGCTCTCTCACAGGAAATCCCACGATGATAAGTGAAATACTGAACGAACAATTCCAAAGTGTGTTCACTACACCTATAGGACACAGGCAAGTAAACAACCCAGAAGAATTCTTTGCCACTTTACCTGCGGCCAAAGAGGCAAAAATTGAGTACATCAACATTGAAGATGATGATATCACACTAGCCATAGATGAGATTGATACAAACTCATCTGCTGGATCTGATGAATTTCCAGCGATCCTTCTCAAATCGTGCAAACGAGCCCTTGCAAAATCGCTACAGCTTCTTTTTCAGAGCATTCTTGCAAGTGGTAAGCTCCCAGTCAAATTGAAAGAGGGGGTAATATGCCCTATCCATAAGGGAGGTAGCAGAGCAGATGCTAAAAATTATAGGCCTATCTCTCTGACCTCACACATCAGTAAAGTCATGGAACGAATAGTCCGCAAGAAACTAATCATGTTCCTTGAAGAAAATGACTTGCTGTCTGACACCCAGCATGGATTTCGACCAGGTAGAAGCTGCCTAACACAGCTCCTGCAACACTATGACTGGGTGTTAAAACAGCTACTAAATGGCTCAAATGTGGATGTAATATATCTCTACTTTGCAAAAGCTTTTGATAAAGTCGACCACGGTATGATCTGTCACAAACTGCGTGGTCTCGGCATAGGCGGAAAACTTGGAGAGTGGCTGCACAACTTCCTAAAAGACAGAAGACAGGCAGTTGTGAGCAATGGAGCCACCTCCAAGGAAACACGAATAACAAGCGGTGTTCCACAAGGCACTGTCTTGGGGCCACTGCTGTTCATAGTGGCCTTTTCAGACATGCCCTCAGTTGCTACGATGGCCACCCTTGCTAGCTATGCAGATGACACAAAAGTCTCCCACACAATACAAAACCCTGAAAATATTGCGCATCTGCAACAGGAGTTGGATACAATATACAGGTGGGCTGAGGACAACAACATGCAGTTTAATGCAGGTAAGTTCCAGGCCCTGCGCTACCGGCACACAAAGGTAAACGACATGCAGACTGGATACACTGGCCCAGGAAGAATTGCAATCCCTGAGTCAAAATCAGTGCGAGACCTAGGCATTGACATGAACAATGATGCATCTTTCCAAGTGCATATTACTAATCTGGTGATAAAATGCAGACGGCTAGCTGGATGGATTCTCCGAACTTTCAGAACAAGAGAGAAGGAGACACTGATGGTCCTCTGGAAAACATTCGTCCTCAGCCGCTTGGACTACTGCTCCCAACTATGGTCACCACACAATATAAAACTAACAGCAGAACTCGAAGCAATTCAAAGAAGCTACACAAAGAAGATCGTCTCAATGCAAATTATCAGCTACTGGGAAAGACTGAAAGTATTAAACCTCTTCTCCCTAGAGCGAAGGCGGGAGAGATATGCGGTGATATACATCTGGAAAATCCTATCCCAAACTTTGGCATTCAAAGTTACCTCAACCGCAGAACGGGGCGCCACTGCATGGTGCCAAAGATTCCAACATCACCATCAAAATACAGGTCCAGATACAGCAACAGCTTGGGTTTCAGAGGACCACAGCTCTTTAACATCCTCCCTAAATGCCTGAGAGACTTACATGGTGTGGATGTGGGTTTCTTTAAAACTAAACTGGATCTCTTCTTGTCGGGGGTCCCAGATGAACCTACCTCACGACAGGAGACACAAATGCGGGCAGCGGCATCGAACTCCCGTATTGATCAAGTGCCACGTATCAGAGGTGGATTCACATATTAGTGTAGCTCATTCAGCGGTGGTGCCCCAGCATGGCCGCGGCCTTCGGGCTAAAATATTTTTAAGGATTTAAGGATTTAAGGATATTTATATATATGTACATATATATATATATATATATATATATATATATATATATATATATATATATACATATATATATATATATATATATACATATATATATATATATATATACATATATATATCATCAAAATCAAGGAACGGCCATAATAGGCCATTCACCCACTAGAAATAACAGCCAAAGCTTCAACCGCAGAACAACATTAATTCCGCAAACCAGGAGAAAAATTAAAAAACATTTACCCTGTAGTTCCTTATACGATGCACCGTTTCATCTATTGTTTAATGGTAAACTAACCTGATTAAATTAAATCAAGCTAGTCTTCCATAGGCCGATAGATTCGTCAGTAAGAACAGCCAGATCGGAGCAGATATTTGCACGAGGCACTTCTATCCTTGTCTCGGCAATATCTGACCTAAAATTTTCAAATCATCGCACTCGCGCCAAATTTATCGGCAGCAAATATAAGCCGCCGATTCCATTACGGAATTAACCAGAAAATTCATAATTAATCAATATAGGGTGGCAAAAAATTTCGTAGAATTTTTTTGTCACCAGCGGCCTAGTGGGAAAAAATTAAATAGTCATAGACCATTTATAAATTCAACATCAAAATCAAGGAACGGCCACAATAGGCCATTCACCCACTAGAAATAACAGCCAAAGCTTCAACCGCAAAACAACATTAATTCCGCAAACCAGGAGAAAATTAAAAAAACATTTACCCTGTAGTTCATTATACGATGCACCGTTTCATCTATTGTTTAATGGTAAACTAACCTGATTAAATTAAATCAAGCTAGTCTTCCATAGGCCGATAGATTCGTCAGTAAGAACAGCCAGATCGGAGCAGATATTTGCACGAGGCACTTCTATCCTTGTCTCGGCAATATCTGACCTAAAATTTTCAAATCATCGCACTCGCGCCAAATTTATCGGCAGCAAATATAAGCCGCCGATTCCATTACGGAATTAACCAGAAAATTCATAATTAATCAATATAGGGTGGCAAAAAATTTCGTAGAATTTTTTTGCCACCAGCGGCCTAGTGGGAAAAAATTAAATAGTCATAGACCATTTATAAATTCAACATCAAAATCAAGGAACGGCCATAATAGGCCATTCACCCACTAGAAATAACAGCCAAAGCTTCAACCGCAAAACAACATTAATTCCGCAAACCAGGAGAAAATTAAAAAAACATTTACCCTGTAGTTCCTTATACGATGCACCGTTTCATCTATTGTTTAATGGTAAACTAACCTGATTAAATTAAATCAAGCTAGTCTTCCATAGGCCGATAGATTCGTCAGTAAGAACAGCCAGATCGGAGCAGATATTTGCACGAGGCACTTCTATCCTTGTTTCGGCAATATCTGACCTAAAATTTTCAAATCATCGCACTCGCGCCAAATTTATCGGCAGCAAATATAAGCCGCCGATTCCATTACGGAATTAACCAGAAAATTCATAATTAATCAATATAGGGTGGCAAAAAATTTCGTAGAATTTTTTTGCCACCAGCGGCCTAGTGGGAAAAAATTAAATAGTCATAGACCATTTATAAATTCAACATCAAAATCAAGGAACGGCCATAATAGGCCATTCACCCACTAGAAATAACAGCCAAAGCTTCAACCGCAAAACAACATTAATTCCGCAAACCAGGAGAAAATTAAAAAAACATTTACCCTGTAGTTCCTTATACGATGCACCGTTTCATCTATTGTTTAATGGTAAACTAACCTGATTAAATTAAATCAAGCTAGTCTTCCATAGGCCGATAGATTCGTCAGTAAGAACAGCCAGATCGGAGCAGATATTTGCACGAGGCACTTCTATCCTTGTCTCGGCAATATCTGACCTAAAATTTTCAAATCATCGCACTCGCGCCAAATTTATCGGCAGCAAATATAAGCCGCCGATTCCATTACGGAATTAACCAGAAAATTCATAATTCATCAATATAGGGTGGCAAAAAATTTCGTAGAATTTTTTTGCCACCAGCGGCCTAGTGGGAAAAAATTTTTTCCCACTAGGCCGCTGGTTTGCGGAATTAATGTTGTTTTGCGGTTGAAGCTTTGACTGTTATTTCTAGTGGGTGAATGGCCTATTATGGCCGTTCCTTGATTTTGATGTTGAATTTATAAATGGTCTATGACTATTTAATTTTTTCCCACTAGGCCGCTGGTGGCAAAAAAATTCTACGAAATTTTTTGCCACCCTATATTGATTAATTATGAATTTTCTGGTTAATTCCGTAATGGAATCGGCGGCTTATATTTGCTGCCGATAAATTTGGCGCGAGTGCGATGATTTGAAAATTTTAGGTCAGATATTGCCGAGACAAGGATAGAAGTGCCTCGTGCAAATATCTGCTCCGATCTGGCTGTTCTTACTGACGAATCTATCGGCCTATGGAAGACTAGCTTGATTTAATTTAATCAGGTTAGTTTACCATTAAACAATAGATGAAACGGTGCATCGTATAAGGAACTACAGGGTAAATGTTTTTTTAATTTTCTCCTGGTTTGCGGAATTAATGTTGTTTTGCGGTTGAAGCTTTGGCTGTTATTTCTAGTGGGTGAATGGCCTATTATGGCCGTTCCTTGATTTTGATGTTGAATTTATAAATGGTCTATGACTATTTAATTTTTTCCCACAAGGCCGCTGGTGGCAAAAAAATTCTACGAAATTTTTTGCCACCCTATATTGATTAATTATGAATTTTCTGGTTAATTCCGTAATGGAATCGGCGGCTTATATTTGCTGCCGATAAATTTGGCGCGAGTGCGATGATTTGAAAATTTTAGGTCAGATATTGCCGAGACAAGGATAGAAGTGCCTCGTGCAAATATCTGCTCCGATCTGGCTGTTCTTACTGACGAATCTATCGGCCTATGGAAGACTAGCTTGATTTAATTTAATCAGGTTAGTTTACCATTAAACAATAGATGAAACGGTGCATCGTATAAGGAACTACAGGGTAAATGTTTTTTTAATTTTCTCCTGGTTTGCGGAATTAATGTTGTTTTGCGGTTGAAGCTTTGGCTGTTATTTCTAGTGGGTGAATGGCCTATTATGGCCGTTCCTTGATTTTGATGTTGAATTTATAAATGGTCTATGACTATTTAATTTTTTCCCACTAGGCCGCTGGTGGCAAAAAATTTCTACGAAATATAGGGTGGCAAAAAATTTCGTAGATTTTTTTTGCCACCCTATATTGATTAATTATACATATATATATATATATATATATATATATATATATATATATATATATATATATACGTTTAAATATTTTTTGTGCAAGATTTTTTATGTGAAGTCGTCTGTTGAAACAGATATTGTTATATTTCGGAATGGTCATATTGCCAGTTTAGCCAATAAAAACACACGCACTATATATTTGGTGTTATTTTGCTTCAGTGATATTTATTTTTTACATTAATCTTAATCTTATTTCGGCCAAAGTTCTTTCGTCACACTCCTGTGACCGCATCAGTGGTCCTTTGTTTTCTTCTCACTTACTTGTGTCTCTCCTTATTAACCGTCAGCCATTTTGTATTTCTATTGTATGTCTTCATTTGCGCATGCTTATATCTCTATGTGCGTCTATGTTTATTTAGTGTGTGTGTGGGGGGGATGCCTGTAATATTTGTATCTTCTGGTTATATACATTCTTGTAATTTGTATTTTGTTTTTGTTGTTGTTGCTTTTGTTCTAATTTTGTTCATGTGTTTACATCCACCCATTATTATCATTACATATGCTTGTATGTATGTATAACAACAATATTAGTAATAATAATAATAAATCTAATCGAAGAAAAAAAAAAAAGAATATACATATACATATATATATATACATACATATACATATACATATATATATACATATATACACACATATATACACATATACATATACATATATATATACACATATACATATATATAGATATTCATTTCTATTTCTTTAATTACCTGTGTATTTATTATGTTTGCAGGATCCACTATTGTCATATGTTGTGGTGTGCGCTATTGCTCCATTCTAGTTTTCTATTCAGGCTAGGTTTATTTTCTATTATATGTGTAGCTTCTGTAATTTGTCTAATTGTTGCATCTGTTCTATGTGTGGACAATATCTTAATCTCTATGTTATTGATTGATCCCCCGTGTTCTTGTTCGGCGTGTTGGTACAGAATCGATGAGCTTTTACCTTCCTTGAGTTGTCTCCAATGTTCATTCACCCGCTCACCAATGCTTCTTGCAGTTTCCCCTACGTATGTTACTGTCTTGTTACTGCATCGTCCCTCTATACATCTATACATCTTATACTATAGACCACATTTCTGGCTTTACAAACAGAGAGAGAAAAATCGTATACAACAGCAACAACAACAACAATTATAGGGAGAACCGACACACAAACACACACACAGATAGCCATAGTCACAAAGACACGAATAAAAGTTGTGTCATAGGGGTCACGATGGAGAATAAAGTTGAATGCAACAGGATCCTTGGACAGGGAGTCAGCGGACTCGAAACAGATAACAATACTCATAGGAACAAAAATAACGACCGCAACAGGGGGATTGACAGGGACCAACAGACAGACATAAAACCCAACACTAATATAAACAACACATATACCAGAAACAGGAACAATGAATATATCACTAGCGATGATAGTAATAATGGCAATGGTAGGAATAAAGGTAATAACAATAATAGTGGTAGTAGTAGTGGTGATGGTAACAGTAGAAGTAGTAATGAGGATAGTAGTGATAATTGTGGTGGTAATAGGAATACTAGTAGTAGTAGTAGTGGTAATGGTGATAATAATAATAGGAAGGCTGATGTTGGAAACAGTAACGATAATGAAGATAACCCTAGAGAGACCATTGACATGTATACCCATCCCTTTGACACTCAATTCTTCAACGTATGCGACAAAACTTACTGCATGAACCGAATTTATCCAACAACATTACCCTTCAACAAAAGAGTATACATCCCAAGACGTACTAATGACCACATGGAAGCACAGTTCACTATAGCTAGGACCAAACTTAGACAGATTTTAGGATTATACATTAAGAGACAGAGACAGAATAAGACAGATGCCCAACAACTAGGGATTAAACCTGCATGTGGCCTACAGAAGCTCATTCAGCGCACGAGGAACGGAGAGGTGATATGCCTTCCCACGGATAAGTCCGGCAGGATGTCAATAGACAGCTTACCGAACTACATCCAGGCAATGCAACCTCATATCGCCAATACAAAAGTAACAACTGTACAGGCGCATGAGGAGAGAGAAAAGGTCCTCAATGCCCACATGATGATGTGGACAATTGTTCTGGGACCTCAGAAACGTACTGCAAAGAATTTCCAAGCCTGGAACAATGATATCCCGGCACTGTATGGACTTCGCAAGGACCATAAAGGTTTTACTGACCCTATAGCAGGACCACCAACAAGACCAGTCTGTGGAGCGAATATCGCTAGCAATTACAGAATCTCCTACTTCCTCTCAATGATCATACGCCCTATAATCAGGATGTCACCTGATGTGTGTGACAGCACAGAAGATCTCCTAAGCAGGATCAGTGACTGTAACAAAACTTGTGACTTGACAGGATGTATAGTAGGTAGCATGGATGTGGTATCCCTATACCCATCGATTGACGTAGATTTTGCAGTGGAGAAGTGCGTGGAGATGATCAACGAGAGCCAGGTGGAGTTCTGTAATGTCGACACAGAAGAACTGGGCCTCCTACTTAGACTGACATATAATAGTGAATACTTAGATAAACATAATCTTAGTAGTTTCTGCCCCAGTAGATGTTTAAGAGGTAGACCGCCTACAATTACTTCTATGGCTAGGAAGACACATATAGAAAGATGGCGCGGATGGACCAGAGCCATACGGAGCCCCGCAAATGTCCATCAGGTAAAGAAAATGATCGCACATGCACTAGGAGCTAGTATAAGAGTTACCCTAAAAGGCCACACATTTAAATTTAATAATAAAATATATGCCCAGGACGAGGGGGCAGCCATCGGTGTTAGTATCGCTGGTGATGTGGCCAACCTCTTCATGGTATGGTGGGACAGAAGGCTTAAAGAATGCCTACTGCAGAAATCCATACTCGTAAACATGTACTCTCGCTATGTTGATGATATCAATATAGTAGTAAAGGCACCCCCACAAGAGAGTACTGTTGATATAGTAATAGAAACTAATACTATGGAGAGCATCCAGCAAATAGCTAATTCCATCCACCAGAGTATTAAGGTCACAATAGACTACCCCACTAAACACCCCAACCATAGACTACCAGTACTAGACACTGAACTCTGGCTAGAAATTGTGAAAAATAAAACCCAAATCCTTCATTCATACTATGCAAAACCTATGGCCTCAAAATACCTGATCCAGCCATTGCGGGCAATGCCAAATTCAATATTTTGATGGCAGACCTCGTCAGAATAATGAGAAATGTGTCACGCATGTGCGAGCCTACAGAATTAAAGAGACACATACAGTATTTCATTCACCGCATGCAGTTCTCAGGTTACAGCCATAAAGAAAGGATCAGAGTATACAAAGGAGCCATGAAGAAATTTGATAATATATTATGTAATGATAGGAATGGGATTTGCCCACTCTATAGGAACAAGTCATGGAACACTATAGAAAGGACAAAAAAGAAAATAGGGAAGGCCAACTCTTGGTATGATAGCCATAAATACCAGAGTGTCATGTTCGTTGACACCACCCCTGGAGGTGAACTAGCGTACCGCTTTAGAAGGACCCTAGATAAACTTAAACTAAGAATTAAGGTTGTTGAAAAGCCAGGCAACCCTATCAGATCTATAATTGGTAGAAGCATTGGTGAGCGGGTGAATGAACATTGGAGACAACTCAAGGAAGGTAAAAGCTCATCGATTCTGTACCAACACGCCGAACAAGAACACGGGGGATCAATCAATAACATAGAGATTAAGATATTGTCCACACATAGAACAGATGCAACAATTAGACAAATTACAGAAGCTACACATATAATAGAAAATAAACCTAGCCTGAATAGAAAACTAGAATGGAGCAATAGCGCACACCACAACATATGACAATAGTGGATCCTGCAAACATAATAAATACACAGGTAATTAAAGAAATAGAAATGAATATCTATATATATGTATATGTGTATATATATATGTATATGTATATGTGTATATATGTGTGTATATATGTATATATATATGTATATGTATATGTATGTATATATATATATGTATATGTATATTCTTTTTTTTTTTTTCTTCGATTAGATTTATTATTATTATTACTAATATTGTTGTTATACATACATACAAGCATATGTAATGATAATAATGGGTGGATGTAAACACATGAACAAAATTAGAACAAAAGCAACAACAACAAAAACAAAATACAAATTACAAGAATGTATATAACCAGAAGATACAAATATTACAGGCATCCCCCCCACACACACACTAAATAAACATAGACGCACATAGAGATATAAGCATGCGCAAATGAAGACATACAATAGAAATACAAAATGGCTGACGGTTAATAAGGAGAGACACAAGTAAGTGAGAAGAAAACAAAGGACCACTGATGCGGTCACAGGAGTGTGACGAAAGAACTTTGGCCGAAATAAGATTAAGATTAATGTAAAAAATAAATATCACTGAAGCAAAATAACACCAAATATATAGTGCGTGTGTTTTTATTGGCTAAACTGGCAATATGACCATTCCGAAATATAACAATATATATATATATATATATATATATATATATATATATATATATATGTATATATACACACACATATATATATATATATATATATATATATATATATATATATATATATATATATATATATATAGTAATTCAATAAAAATGGTAAATAATTTTCCTGTGGTTTATCATGTAACCAACAATTATTTACCGGTAAATTTCGGTATGTAAATACGACAAATTAATTGTCAGGACCTTTGTAAGGTTCAGTATATAGTAAAGAAAAAATAAGAAGGTTAACAGCAGGCTGTTTCACCTCATACCGAAGGAATTAGAAATGGCAGTCAAAGACCGTTTTTCCAATTTCTATAAGTGGAGAATCCAAAAACGAAGGCCCTTACGGCTCACATACACAAAACCGGAGTGGCAAATATACGAATTCAGTCACTTACCGTTAATAGCGAACATATGTTTCTGGATCGCAAACATAGAAATCAGTTTGAATTCCGTCATCGGCGCTATATTCGATAGCTTTACTAAATGCCACTAGCCCTCACTTCTGACCCAGCGACATCAGATAGTGGGGGGAAGAGTGCAGATGTTAAAACTAAGTGGCGACTGGGAACGTAAATTTTCCCTCCAAAATTCTATTTTTCTTTACTATATACTGAACCATACAAAGGTCCTGACAATTAATTTGTCGTATTTACATACCGAAATTTACCGGTAAATAATTGTTGGTTACATGATAAACCACAGGAAAATTATTTACCATTTTTATTGAATTACCATGTGGATTCCTCATTCCATTACGATTACCCAGAAAGCGCGCATGGCAGAATTTTGGAGGGAAAATTTATGTATGTATGTATGTATGTATGTATGCAAACATATGAGAAAGATAACTATGTAAGACGAAGTGCGAGATCTTATTCCCTGTTGCCTTGAAGCGTACCGCCGAAATGAAATAGTATACCCGGCGGTTAATGTGGAGCGTAGTGGGAGAAAGAACCGAATAGCATTACGTAGCATGAAGTACATACAGACACAAACGTGTGCGGGTATGTACTGATGGCCGTGAGTATTAGAAGGTGGCGCTGGTGGCGACGACAACGAACCAGCAGCAGCAGCTAAGAAACACGCGAAGGGAATGAAGAGAAAAACGAAACTGCTACTGAGAAAGAAGGGCAGAAAAAGCGACATCAGTTACACAGTTACACCTGTGTTTCGGCTGGTGTCGCTTTTTAAATGCTAATTGCAAAATAGGTAAGTATTCACAGAAACGAATTATTTTGATAATAGAGAACGCATATGTGTGTGCGCGTGTGTTCTGTTTGTGTATAATGAAATATATTGTTTAATTAACGAGGAGCCAACGCTAATTAAGTTAGCTCGGATCTTTTCCTTTTGAACGGCACACAATTTCTAGTTAAAACACTTTCAAACTTCGTATACTGGTAGAATATGTCAAAATAAAACATTTTTTCTCTTGGCTTTCTTGAGAAAATTGTATGTAATTTGTTTGTTTAAAGTAGTTTAATTTTTCGAATTTTAACCAATCCTATGCTCTCTTTTGAGCTAAAATCATTTGCTGCGTCTAAAACTGAGACAACATCCTGTAACTAACCCTAAACCTAACCCTAACCCTAAATTTTTTTCTTAATTGTTAAATTAATTTAATTGTTACGCAATTAAATTAATTTAACAATTAAGAAAAAAAAAGTTTAGGTTGAGGGTTAGGTTTAGGGTTAGTTACAGGATGTTGTCTCAGTTTTAGACGCAGCAAATGATTTTAGCTCAATGGAGGTAATCGATTGGATAAAATTACCGAAATGCTCGAAATTTCAGACGAAATATCTTACAAACTATAGAATTTTCTCAATAAAACCAAGAGAAAATGATGTTTTATAAACACATTCTACCAGTATAGGAAGTTTAAAACTTTTTAGTTACCTAGAAATTATGTTACAAAGTGCCGTTCAAAAGGAAAAGATCCGTTAGCTCTCCATGATAGTCTACCTCAGCTTATTATATAAATTAATTATCAATACTATGAGATTTTCCTTATAACTACTAACTCTTCTAGGAGTATACCAATATTAATTATATTGTAACCATTAAGAACATTCGTGGATGAATCTTATAACTGATGCCTTGTAAACTCTTCCATATATGTCATATTGGTTACTCGTCGGATCTTTTTGGTTTGAACGGCAGTTTTCAACATAATTTCTAGGTAACTAAAAAATTTTAAACTTCGTATACTGGTAGAATGTGTTTATAAAACATCTTTTTCTCTTGGCTTTATTGAGAAAATTCTATAGTTTGTAAGATATTTATTATTTTTTTTCTTCAATTTCTGCAATTTCAACCAATCAGTGACGTCTATTGAGTTAAAAAAGCATTCTGTACCGTATGTGTCCCTCGTTTAAGAAACAGATTGGGTTTATTTACGTTTGTGAAGAAAAAAAAGATACCCTTCCCCCACCCCTAACCCTAACCCTAACCCTAAAAGATGGAAATGCAATAGATCGATTCTAGGGTCATAATTATGGGTGACAATTTCATATGACACCGCTAGAAAAAACTGCCGTTCAAACCGAAAAGATCCTACTTGTCTAATTATACTTATATTTTTATTCCTTTACCTGTTTCAGTCATTTGACTGCGGCCACGCTGGAGCATCGCCTTTACTCGAGAAAATTAACCCCAGGACTTATTCTTTGTCAGCCTAGTACTTATTCTATTGGCCTCTTTTGCCGAACTGCTAAGTTACGGGGTTGTCATGGGATGTAGCGGGGACAAACACATACACACACACATATAGATATATACACATATATACGATGGGCTTCTTTCAGTTTCCGTCTACTAAATCCACTCAGAAGGTTCTGGCCGTTTCGAGGCTATGGTAGAAGACACTTGCCCAAGGTGCCGCGCAGTGGGACTGAACCCGGAACCATGTGGTAAAGCTACTTTACCACACAGCCACTCCTATATATATATATATATATATATATATATATATATATATATCGTTTTGGGATTTGATTTGCAAGATTCCTTATGTGAGTTCGTGTGTTGAAGCATATTTTGTTGTGTCTAGAGAGAGTCATTCTCTTTTTGTGCCTTATTATTTAACACATGCACCGGTTCAGTTTCCACTCACTTACTTCTTTGTTTTTACTAAAATTTTCGTTGCGTCTTGCAACCTTTTCGATAGCCGTTGATTCTGTCCGTTTTCCGAGCTGCGTCCTTTTTGGTTGTTTGTATGCATGTGTGTGGGTCAGTGTGCGAGCTCATACACGTATGTATGTATGTATGTATGTATGTATGTATGTATGTATGTATGTATGTATGTATGTATGCATGTATGTATGTATGTATGTATGTATGTATGTATGTATGTATGTATGAATGAATGAATGAAAGAATGTATGCATGTATGAGTATGTGTGTTCATATACATATATATATGTATGTGTGTACGTTTGTATGTATGTATTCTGCATATTCATGTGTTTGTATGTGCGTGTGTATATTTGCATGTGTATGTGTATGTAACTCTGTATATTTATGCATTTGGAAAACATCAGCATGCATCAGACGCACGCATACGCTGTCTTTCCACACATTTTTCATCTACTAAATGCACTCACAAGGCATTGGTCGGCCCGGGGCTATTGAAAGCATCCAAGGTGCTGTAGGATGTGATTGAACTTGAAACCCCAACGGCTATTTTTGATTTAGATACAAGGCCAGCAAATTTCGTTGGGTGGTGTTTAATTGATGCCATTGACCGCAGTGCTTGAGTTATACCTTATTTTATCGACTCCAAAAGTATGAATGGCAAAGTTAACCTCGGCACGTACAGACCCGGCACAAATATCGCCTGCTGCCCTTAATAATAATTGAGTTTAGTTTAGCGTGTTTAAACTAAACACATTTCTTATTAAGGACAATAAATGGGCTGAGCTGACAGAACCGTTACCACCCCGGACAAAATACTTAGTTGCCTTTCCTCTGTCTTTATGTTCTGACTTCAAGTTCCATCGAGGTCGTCTTTGTCTTTCATCCTTTTGGGAGTTGATAAAATAAGTGCCAGTTGATCACTAAGGTCGATGTAATCGACTTAACCCCTGCTCTGGAATTGTTGGCTTTGTGCCAAAATTTGAAACCATTATTAAGGGCAGCAAAGTGGGGTGAGCTGGCAGAACCGTTAGCAAGGTGGACAAAATGGTTAGCGGCATTTCATCCGCCTTTACGTTCTGAGTTCAAATTCCGCCAAGGTCGACTTTGCTTTTCATCTTTTCAGTTTTGATGAAATAAGTACCAGTTATATACTGAGATCAATGTAATCGAATAGCTCCCCATCCACAAAGAAATATCAGGTCTTGTGCTTGTAGTGGGAAGGCTTATCAAAGGAAAGCCAACACAAACAATAGAATTTGCCAGCCCTGTCAAGCCGTCCAACCCATGTCAGCATGGATCTTTTCCTTTTGAACGGCAGATGTCAACACTATTTCTAGTTAACTAAGCACTTTTAAACTTCGTATACTGGTAGAATGTGTTTATAAAACATCATTTACTCTTGGTTTTATTGAGAAAATTCTATAGTTTGTAAGATATTTCGTCTGAAAATCCGAGCATTTCGGCAATTTTAACCAATCGATTACCTCCATTCAACTAAAATCATTTGCTGCGTCTAAAACTGAGACAACATCCTGTAACTAACCCTAAACCTCTCCTCTAACCCTAACCCTAACCCTATTTTTTTTTCTCAATTGTTAAATTAATTTAATTCCATTGCTTTAGTTTTTTTTACACGCGTAACAATTAAATTAATTTAACAATTAAGAAAAAAGAAATTTAGGGTTAGGGTTAGGGTTATGGGGGAGGTTTAGGGTTAGTTACAGGATGTTGTCTCAGTTTTAGACGCAGCAAATGATTTTAGCTCAAAAGAAAGCATAGGATTGGTTAAAATTCGAAAAATTAAACTACGTTAAACAAACAAATTATAATTTTCTCAAGAAAGCCAAGAGAAAAAAATGTTTTATTTTGACACATTCTACCAGTATACGAAGTTTTAAAGTGTTTAGTTAACTAGAAATTGTGTGCCGTTCAAAAGGAAAAGATCCGTCAGCATGGAAAACAGACGTTAAATGAGGATGATGATGATGGTTAATCGATAACATCGATCTCAGAACCTGAATGGTACTTTATTTATCGACTCCGAATGCATGAAAGGCAAAGTTGACCTCAACAGGATTTGAACACTGAACGTAAAGAGCCGGAGCAAATAACCACAAGACATATAATCCGATGCTATATCGATTCTGTCAGTCTACCGCCCTCAGGGAAACTGACATGATAACAAGAATAGTGTATATTCTTGGTGTTTGGTTATTTTGACGAGGAGAAGGCGGAAAGATAGAATTATTGCACGGTAAATCAGTATAAAACACAGACAAATAATAAATAAACAAATAGTCTTCGTGCTGCTATTTCTGTCTTTTCCAAATTAATTAGTGTAATAAGTAAAATGGTTCCAAGTGAGAACTGAAAACGAATCATAGAATATTTTTGCCAAGAATAATTTGCTGTACCAAACTACCAGATGAATAATAAATTAAATTTTGTATCGGCTCAACAGCAACATATACACCTTTCTTTCTTTCTGTGGCGAAGAAATTTGAATAAAACGCAATATCATTGGTACTAATTTTATAGACCAATCTCACGAAGAAACAACAGTAAAAAAAACAAACAAAAGAAAAATCCTCGGTGTAATTTGAACCGAGAAACGTGATGTCCTGAAGTAGCTCTCATAAAATATTTAGCTTTGTATGTCTAACATCTGCGTCATTACCAGCGTGCTATAATTAATTATGGTTTCTAATTTAGGCAGAAAGCCAGTAATTTTGAAGGGTGGGGTTAATTGCTACCGTCGATTGATACTTTATTTTATCGACTCCTAAAGAATGAAAAGCAGAATTGACTCCGATGAGATTTGAACTCGGAACGTAAAGAGCTGAAAGAAATATCACATGGTATTTTGTCAGATATTCTAACGATTCTGCCATCATACAGCAGTTTTGTGAACGACCTATCGTAAAAATAATGTTCATCTTAGAATTGGAAACATTGAAAAAATACCTCTAAACTGATGTGATTGCTGGAGGAATGGAAACAGAATTTGAGTAAGCCGATAAGTTTACAAGAAAAGCTGGTATCAGTAACGAAAACTCTGGGCATTAATTAGATTGAAAATCTATTCAGTGTGTTTACTGAAATGGATAAAAGCTAACTCAAAGTGACTGACTAATTGTTGTTTGTTCCTTCTCGAGCGACGCCTGGTTCATTAGGGCCGGTTTCCCAGTTTCCTTGGCGTATAGGTTCCCCACCTGGACGGGACGCCGGTCCGTCGCAGGTGAGCTGCAAGATGCAGGAGGAAAGAATGAGAGAAAGTTGTGGTGAAAGAGTCAGCAGAAGTTCGCCATTACCTTCTGCTGGAGCCGCTTGGAGCTTAGGCATTTTCGCTCATAAACACACACATCGCCCGGTCTGAGATTCGAACCCGCGATTCCTCGACCGCGAGTCCGCTGCTCTAACCACTAGGCCATGTGCCTCCACTAAGTGACTAATAGGTTTTTAATATCTCGTTATGGATTGATTACAGGAGAAAGGCGTTTTACAAATGTGACGAGCAAATAGGATAGGGAACAACAACGTATCAACACCTCCAACAGTATCTACACCAGTGCTACTAACACCACCACCATTCCCATCATCTCCACAATCACTATCACATACACTACCATTACAAGCACAAGGACAACTAAATTCACACACACACACACACACACACACACACACACACACACACACACACACACACAATACACACTACACACACACGCAGAGTCAGAACACCAACCCTAACATGAAAAGCAAAATCATTTGCTTCACGACCATAAACACAAGCAATAAAAAAAACTAATGGATCACACTTCACATACAATAACTACATCACATTCTAGTATACAAAAATCAAATACCAGAACACACATAAAAAAAAATAAATAAATGCCCAATCGAACAGAAGATATGGTGGGGAATAAAAACAAAAGATTGAATAAAGAACTTCTGGAGACACCCACAGCCAGCAAGAAGGACGAGATACTTGTTTCTCCACAGAAATGAGGTAAGTAGTTTTTTTTTCTCACTTTCCTTCTTCCATCTAACATAGCCTTACTTAAAATAGTCAGTGCAAATGCTAATAAATTGCTCAACAACTTCGTGTCACTACTTATAGATGTGGTAGCCACCAGTGAAACCCAAACTTTCAAACTACGACCCTTCACTCCTATTTTCGGTGGATAAGAGGTATACACATCTCCAAGTCGACCAGAATTGTGGCTGTGTTGTTTCGGGAAGGCCTGAATTTCACGATATGGACCATCTTTATGGACGCAAAAGTTAAGTTGGTGGTTCTGGATAGCAGCAAAGTGGGTATCTTCAGACTAGTAGAAGTCTATCTGACAGTGTAGAACAACTATATTGCTTCGGGCCTCTGGAGATTTTTTACCCCTGAAAGTTTTGCTCTTCAATGATAGAGGGTGAATGGATCGAATCTTAAACGCATTTTTTGATTGCTTGGGGAATGCTGATAGGATTAGGTGGTGTAAAATCCTCACAAACCTCTTCAGACATTTCCAACTGTATAACAGGTACCGACTGGATTCCTTGATTGTGTCAGTATGGATATGAACAAGCCGAATCGGGTTACTTCGAATGCAACTAGATAATATTCTGTAGACTAGTAGATAAGAATAGCATACGCTATCCACATTCTAAAATTGTTGGCTATATAGAGCACAAAATTGTGATTTGTACGGTCGAACTAAATAGATTTCATTGGCAGGGCCTGGTTACTGGAAGCTGAACGTGCCTTTCCCGGTGCGCTAAGCTTATAGAGATCTCATTAGCGAATTAATTTAGCGGTTGTTGACGGTGTCAACCATGAACAACCAATGGTCGTTTGCCTTGAAAAGAGTGATTAGAGTAGAATGGATTTGGTTTAGTAAGGTCATAGCGACAGAGGAAGCTAGAATACAGGGAGACAGTTAAAAATTTGGACGAGATTGGCATTCGACAAATTCTTCAATGGAAAGCACGAAAGCTACGTATCCAGAGTTAAGGCGCGTGCTCTAAGACACGAAAGGAGGAAAGCTGTTCGATGGGAGCGAGTGGTGGATGCGCAACGAATCCACAATTTCGTCTTTGGCTTACAATAATGAGTTCATGTTACTCGGCCGGATTTGAGTACCTAGCTCGACGGTAGTACTCTCATTAAGAGAAGCCGAAACCCTCATCAAGAGAAGTAGAGTGTTGTAAAAACTCGATTGCGGTCCAGAAGGCTGGTTGCACGATACGCAAGTCACCTGGTTTAGACGGTCTTTCCCTACAAGCTTTACTTAGTGGACTTGATTTGTATAGAGACATCTTGGCAGTCTCCAACTGCAATTGGCAGCAGAATGGGGGATGGAGGCTGGTTTGCCCGGAGTCTGGTTTGGTTCAGATCTCCGAGTGGAAAAAAATTGAGGTGACCAATCTCACTCAGAAATTGGTCGAGAGAATGCAACTAGATAATATTCTGTAGACTAGTAGATAAGAATACGCTATCCACATTCTAAAATTGTTGGCTATATAGAGCCCAAAATTGTGATATGTACGGTCGACCTAGATAAATTTCATTGGCAAGGCCCTGGTTACTGGAAGTTGAACGTGCCTCTCCCGGGCAGAAGTGTTGATATTTTACATCGCCTGGCTGTTGTATCTTGCTCCAGTTGACGTCTTACCGAACGAAGCGCCTGCTCTCCCATTTTCGTGGAGACGCTTTCCATTGATCAGTCACTCTATTTGTTGTCCGTCGTGTGAAGCACTGGTTAGACGTTCACAGAGACTGGGACACTTGCAGCGTTTCCTTGATGATAAAGCACGATGGGTATTTCGATAGCTCATCTCTTTGATAGAACTGCAGTCCTAGATAAAGTGAGGGCCCAGCCAGGACGCTTGGCATCTGAAATTTCAGGTACTCACAGCCTTCTACCAACTGGGCAGTGCAGTTCAGAGGAAATTCCACCATAGAGTTCTATAGAGGACTATTATTCAGGTCACTGCCTGGAATCGAATTCGGAATCTTGGGATTAGTAGCCCGCAATTATGGAGTGAATTTTAGGGCATATAAATCTAATATTTTCCTATCCTTCCTTAATACCGGTTACTATATGTTATTCATATCTGCACTCGGTCTGCTTAGGAGGTTGTTGTGTCCTAACATATGTGCTGCTTCTTTCGAAATTTCCCCAAGACACCTGATGAAGACTGGAGGGTATATCACCCGAAACATTGTGTTAACAACAAACAAGATGAGGACAAATATCCGCCAGATGTAAATAATGTACATAATTCCTCATCTCTTAAATATAGAACTTTAAAGAAAACTTCATTATTATTATTATTATTATTATTATTATTATTATTATTATTATTATTATTATTATTATCATTGATGTTGTGTTGTTGGCTGAATCGTTATCGCGTTGAACAAAATGCTTAGCGGCATTTCTTCCGGCTCTTTAATTTTTTAAATGCAAATCCTGCTAAGGCCAAAATCTCCTTTCATCCTTTCGGAGAGGTAATGGGGTCGATGTAATCGTTTAACTCCAACCCTTAAAATTACAGGTCTTGTACCAAAATTTGAAACTATTATCATTATTGAGTTCAACTCCCGCCGAGGTTGACTTTGACTTAATCCTTTCGGGGTCGATAAAATAAATACCAGTTGAATATCGGAGTTAATGCAGTCGACTTACAACCGAACTTGTTGTCCTTGTGCCAAATTTCGAAACCATTATTATTATTGTTGTTGTTGTTGTTGTTGTTGTTGTTATTATTATTATTATTATTATTATCATTATTATCATTATTATTTTATGTTTAACTTTTGCTTTGCATTTGTACAAGTTGGCTCCAAGTCTCACCCAGAGACCCCAAGAGACAAATTAGAAGTTCATGTTGGTGTTATGCTTAGGGTGCCATATATTTTTTTAATTTTTTTTTACATAGTGTTGTTCTAGAGAATGTTTAAGAAACCATAAGAAAATTATATGTTTGTTTTAAAAAAATTTGATTACATAGAAAGTATTTTACGTAGGATATGGGCAGTACCCATGAGCACTATCTTTTGAATTTCTGCCTTTTTTTGGGTTTCCTGGCATTTGAGATAGGTAGCAATCAGCCCCTTTTGCTATTATTATTATTATTATTATTATTATTATTATTATTATTATTATTATTATCATTATTATTATTATTATTGTTATTATTATTATTTCCGAAACTGCCAAAATGTCACCCTAAAAAAAAACTAGCGAATGGAACTTGTTTCTCCTGTCGTTTTAACTCCCTCACAATTCTATCGCTCATGAATTCGTTTACCTTCTTATCTTCCAGTACCTAGATTCTATCTTTCAACAATACAAACAAGGCAGTTACCACTCTAACTCTGCTAACTTGTACGACAACCGTACAAGACGAGGTAAGGCGAACAGAACAGATAACTGCTCGGTTATAATTGTCCAATAATTTAAGATAATTATGGTTCCGGGTTCAGTCCCATAGGCGTAGGAGTGGCTGTGTGGTAAGTTGCTTGGTTACGAACCACATGGTTCCGGGTTCAGTCCCACTGCGTGGAACTTTGAGCAAGTGTCTTCTACTATAGCCTCAGGCCGACTAAAGCCTTGTGAGTGGATATGGTTGACCGAAACTGAAAGAGGCCCATCGTATATATGTATATATAAAAATATATATGCATGTGTGTGTGTATATGTTTGTGTGTCTGTGTTTGTCCTCCCAACATCGCTTGACAACCGATGCTGGTGTGTTTACGTCCCCGTAACTTAGCGGTTCGGCAAAAGAGACCGACAGAATAAGTACTAGGCTTACAAAGAATAAGTCCTGGGGTCGATTTGCTCGACTGAAGGCGGTGCTCCAGCATGGCCACAGTCAAATGACTGAAACAAGTAAAAGAGAAAGAGAGAAGAGAGTATAAAGTGAAACAATGTCACGGATCGCAATGTTGCTGATTTCAGAAATAAGAACATGAGAAAGAAGCTGATAGCATCCAGAATATATTTTTAAAAATGCATATGATTCCAGTAATTCTTGGAAGAAAAAAAGCGAATCCTTAGGTCAATAAAACCAGAAGATATTAAAATTAAAATATTTAATTGAAGTATCTTCATCAAGGCAGTCAAATTCTTACTAGCACCAAGCAAACCCCAGGATCAATATAGTTGGGAGATTATGTGAGGAAATACACCGGTTAAAAAATATGACGGATCAAATTAAACCAGAAGGCGTATATATTAAGATTAGTATATTTTTAGCGAATCGCTTTAATCGAGGCAGTAATTTCTTACTTATAGCAAGCAAATATCTGAATTTTGAATCTAGATCAATAGATGAAAAGACACGACTTATGGAGATGGATATCAGAAGATGCAGGCAGTGCTGTCTAATCAGTATGGCTTCTGGTTTCGTGTTTCAGCAATTAAGTATTCTCTGGCTGAAGTCGAAAGTTCAACAGCATCAATGAATTATAGAAGGGCACCAGTGCAGATAAATTAATCAGAGATATGGGAAAATCCCTGGATAATACATACATACATACATACATACATACATACATACATACATACATACATACATACATACATATATATATATACACACACACACACACACACACACACATATATATATATATATACATATATATATATATATATGTATGTATGTATATGATGGCGGGACGGTTGTGGTGAGTCGAACTAATAAGAAAGATTCTTATTTGACAGAAAGAATATACGAGGGGCGTTCAATAAGTAATGCCCCTGATAGAAAGAGAGTATATTATATTAAAGACTCTTTTACTCCTTTCACTGATTTTTGGTTCCAGCCGGTGGGCTTTGACCGAGCTGTGGCACCGCCGTCGTATATTCATATTATATTATATACATATCTATATTATATTAATAAAGAAAGGTCTGCAACCTTGCGGTACACAAACGCATGCATTTGTGTGAATGAGACTGTATGAGGTAAAACATAATAGATAGATGAGAAGAAAAAGAGACGAACATAAATCAACCCATGTACTATTAATGTAAAAGGCGTAGAATGAATATTTTTGAAATTAAATATAACAAATATTGTTTATCGTATTTTCTGAAAAATAAAATCAACTTGGTGGAAACGTAATGTAAACATTGAAATACCAGCAGTATCTTTCCTAATCGTATTGCTTTTAACATAGAATATTTGGTCTCCCAAAGTCGTCTCGCTGTATAAGTTGACCGACATTTTCTGGTTGTAAATTTTAGTCTACAGGGTCCTAATTGTATTCCGGAAAATACGAAATATATATATTTATTATTTCATTTTTATAATTGTTGTTTATCTCCAGAGCAAGCTTCAACATTTAGTTCTGTGTTCAAACTAATGCCATAATTATTCATTCCGTAGTATATTCAATCATTTTCTCGGGGGTACAACATGTGAGCTGTACATATTTTTAATAGGACAGCTTTTGCTTCGAGGGAGAATAAAACTAACAGATCAATATTCCATCCATGTTTATTCGTGTACGTGTTTATGTGTGTATGTGTTTGTATACGAGGGGCGTTCAATAAGTAATGCCCCTGACCCATTTGTTTGATCTAGCTGTGCACTTATTTATACCTCTATAGATTAAGTGGCGAATTACAGCTCTGAACTTATTGTGGTTTCTGATTTACAGGTGTTTGAACTGAGTCAAGTGTGAAATGGAGCCTGTTGAGTGTCGAGCAGTGATCTGGTTTTTGTATTTGAAAGGACGCACACCACGGGAGACTTTTGATGAAATGAAAGTAACTTATGGTGATGATGCCCCATCATATGACCTTGTAAAACGCTGGCATTGTGAATTCAAACATAGTCGGAACTCTGTGGAAACAGCTCCCAGATCTGGTCGCCCCCTTCTGCCGTTGATGAGACGTCTGTCCGTCAAGTTGAGGCTGCCATTTTGGAAGGTCAACGCATAACTATTCGCCAAATAGCCCATAAGGTCAAGATTAGTACCGGGTCTGTGGAAACTACCATTCATGACCATTTGCATATGCAAAAGGTGTCTGCCAGATGGATTTCCAGGTTGCTCACATCTTTCCAGAAGCAAGAACGCGTTGAGTGCTCGAGGATGAATTTGGAGATGTGCCAAGAAGATGAGTCAAAATTTTTCAAAAGACTGATCACACAGGATAAAACCTGGGTTCATCACTATGATCCATAGACCAAAGCCCAGTCAATGCAGTAAAAGCACCGTGACTCACCTCCTCCAAAGAAGGCAAGGGTGCAGCCCTCCGCTGACAAGGTTATGCTCACAGTCTTCTGGGACCAGGACGGAGTAGTGATGACAGATTTCCTGGCAAAGGGTACCACAATTACAGGAGCCTATTATGCTTCACTTTTGAGGAAATTAAGAGAAGCTATCAAAATCAAGAGGCGGGGCAAGATCAGCGATGGCATCCTCCTCCTGCAGGACAACGCTCCGGTCCACAACTCGCGTGTCGCCAGATCAGAAGCACAGGCGTGCAGCTATGAACTCCTCCCCTTGCACCCTCTGATTTTCACCTCTTCCCAGCCATGAAGTTGATTTTGAAAGGAAAGCGTTTACCAGATGATGCAGCCTTGATTTCTGAAGTCACGTCGTGGTTGGAGGACCAAGCTGGGGTCTTCTACAAAAACGGTCTCCAGAGCTGTATCAAACGATGGGAAAAATGCATAACTCTGGGTAGTTCCTATGTAAGAAAAGACTAATAACTGTGCCAAGTGTCGTTGCTCTACTGCTATGGGAAGTGGGTCAGGGGCATTACTTATTGAACGCCCCTCGTATAACTGTAATAGTGAATATAAATGCTGAAAAGAGAATTTTTGATCTATTTGGAAAACATTGGAATTAGCTAATTTTGTTAATTAGAAGATAATAACATAATTAGGAGATAATTATTAGGACAAATACACATCTATAAGTATTTTATGGCTATGCATATGTATATATATATATATATATATATATATATATATATATATATATATATATATATATATATATATGTACATATATGGTGTATGTGTGTATGTATGCATACATATATATAAATATGTATGTATATATATATATATATATATATATATATATATATATATATATATATATATATATATATATATATATATATATATATATATATATATATATATGTATATCTATACAATAATATGTTACTTTACTCGGTAGTCAAGATAAAACTCTTTACTACCGAGTAAAGTAACATATTATTGTATAGATAAATTTCCTCTATTTACATAATATTGAGGTCTCTTTCTTTCTTTTGTTATCTTACCGTTTTATCAATATATATATGTATATATATATGTATTTATATTTGTGTGTGTGTTTTCACACACACGCATATATATACACATGAGAGGCGGAGGAGAGAGAGCAGGAAAGAGAGTATATATTTAACCTTCAAGGTATTGTCATTTCGACCTAGGAGAAAGATAGCGGATATCGATAAACTGCATAAGGTGCATTGAGCACTTGAAAATATTTTGGCAAATTAAATTTAAATGTTGAAGTGAATCTAACGGTTTTTGTGTGTTTCTTAAATGGCTTATAAACACCTTCCACGCTGCAAATTGTTTTCGTTCCTGCAGTCGATCCCAGATCAGGTCACTTGCTATGCAAGTACATCTCCGTAATATATATATATATATATATATATATATTGCGTGTGTGTGTACAGAGAGAGAGAGATGTATGTGTGTGTATGTATGTATGCGCTGTATGCATGTGTCGTATGTCTTGCGTAACTACAGAGTAGGCTACTTACATATATTAAAAAAAAACATACGACATTTTTCTTTTCCGTTAATTTAGCCAAGAGGAAAGAACGGTACCGTTGACCCTTTGCAGAGCCTCTGTGACTGGCGGGAGGTGGAGGGACGGCGGGAGGAAGTGTGGACTGTATCCTCTAAGCGATTGTTTGTAACAGAGTGAACTCCGTTTAAGACTTTCAAAAATAGGATGCTTCTGTGATAAGGAGCCTTAAAAATAGAATGCTTCCGTGATAAGGTCTACTACTAATTCTAACACAGTCACAAGATTAGGGATTTGTGGAGAAGGGGTTAGAAAATTAAATCAACTTCAATAATTGATTGGTACATTTTTTCTCTCTTTTGACATCAGAATAACGCCAAAATTTGACTTCAGAAAACTAAAATTGACTTTGACAGGATTTGAACTCAGAACATTAAAGACTGTAACAAAATATCAGGATGTTTCTATAGTCGAATTGTTTCTCTGTTATCTTATTACATTAAAGCGGCGAACTGGCAAAGTCGTTAGCATACCGAACAAAATGCTTAGCGGTGTTTCGTCTGTCTTTATATGCCTTTCATCCTTTTTTCCACCGAGATCGACTTTGCCTTTCATCCTTTCGGGGTCGATAAATTAAGTACCAGTTACGCACTGGGGTCGATATAATCGACTTAATCCGTTTGTCTGTCCTTGTTTGTCCTCTCTGTGTTTAGCCCCTTGTGGGTAGTAAAGAAATAGGTATATCTTCTGCCGTTACGTTCGTAGTTCAAATTCCGATGCGGTTGACTTTGCCTTCCATCTTTTCGGTGTCGATGAAATAAGTATCATTCGAGTACTGAGCTCGATGCACTCAAATTCCCCCTCCCCTCAAAAACTGCTGGCCCTGTGCTAAAATTTGAAACCGTTATTTCAATACATCTGAAAAGAGTTAAAAGGAGATTTCACCACTCGTTTATTGCTGTAATGTAAGGATCTCTTCAAGAGAATTCACTAGAGTGCAGTCACCTTTACTTTGCTCGAAGGATTATTTTAATTCAACAACGAGCAAACTAACGGAACACACGTTAACCCCTTGACGCCGGTATTACCCGAAGCATGCGAGACACTGCTCTGGGTTTTTTTTTATCTAATAAGGCCACACAAACACACAAGTGCCAGCGAGCTCGCGTCTATTTACGTCCACCATTACAATAACACAGCGTCGTACATTTACGTTTACCGGTTTATGGAAACGAACTATGTGAAGCTATTTATCATATGATATGCACGAGTTACTCTGCTCAAGTTCAGAAAATCGCTTGCGTGTGGTACAACTCAAAACACGGTATTATGCATGTAAAGTATCCGCATGTCATTGGTCTACTGCTAGTCTCATGACTTGAACGTAACCTAAAATAGCTTAGATAATGCACGGGACGGCGAGCGCCCGCACCTCAAGAGATAAAGTACACGATAGCGAACGTAAACATACGTCAGCCGCTAAAAAGTCCGTGAAAGATGTAGTTAGCTCTACATCGTATATTTACGTTAACCGCTGGTAGGCAAGCAAAAGTGTGATCGCATATTTGCGTCAACCGTTGTCAAGGGGTTAATTATGTAGTGCTACCTTCAAAGCACGGTATATATTTATTTATTGTAAACTAAATTGGAACAAGTTAGATTTGTCTTGTCTTGGTGTATGTTTGTGTTTGGCTGTGAGTTCATAGTCGTTGTTCTTGTTTTCGTTTAGCTTGAACTTAGGTCTTGATCAAGTAGATCAAAGGCGGTAAGAAGTTTGCTTCTCAACCACATGGTTCTGGGTTCAGTTTCACTGCGTGGCACCTTGGGCAAGTGTCATATACTATTGCCTTGGGCCGACCAAAGTCTTGTGAGTGGATTTGGTATATGGAAACTGAAAGAAGCCCGCTGTATATTGTCTATGTGTGTGTCTTTGTGTCTTTGTCCAACCACCTTCGCTTGACAACCGATGCTGGTGTGTTTACGTCCCCGTAACATAGCAGTTCGGCAAAGCAACCCGATAGAATAATTACTAGGCTTACAAAGAATAAGTCCTGGGGTTGATCCCTTTGACTAAAAAAGCCTTTAAGGCGGTGCCCCAGCATGGTCGCTGTCAAATGACTGAAACAAGTAAAAGAATAAAAGAATGTATTTTTTTAATAAGACGGTTGGGGATGATTTCAGGGAAATTTTACTGCTATTTCAAGCCTACCAAGTACATGTAATAAGACTGATGTCTTTCTCTTCAGAATAAAGTTTGACTCATTCACATCACAATCACTTCTCACAGTCACAATGAGTCATTAGAAGCTTTGGTAGAAGTTTCACGAACTAAATGGATAAAATTTCTACAAAACCGAGTCCACAAAATTTGTTTCAGTTCACAAGAGTGAATGAATTTTGTTTTCATTTCAATTTGATATCCTCGAAGAATGCATGTTATTTATTTTGTTCATATCTGCATGTCATTATTTATAAGGTTTATTGTTTTTTTGTTATTGTTTACTTTTTTGTTTGTGTTACGTGCCTGCTTCCATCACAATTTTACATTGCAAACACGATCTTGCATTGAGGAGGTTGTATTGGATAATAATAATAATAGTGATTTCAAATTTTTGTCACAAGCGCAGCTTGGGAGAGGAGATTAAGTCGATTACATCGACCCTAGTGCGTAACTGGTACTTAATTAATCGACCCCGAAAGGTCGACCTCGGCGAAATTTGAACTCAGAACGTAGCGACGGGCGGAAATACCGTTAAGCATTTCGCCCGGCGTGCTAACGATTCTGCTAGCTCGCCGCTTTCAATAATAATAATAATAATAATAATAATAATAATAACGGTTTCAAATTGTGGCACAAGGCCAGCGACTTCGAGGTACTTATCATATCAACCCCGAAAGTATGAAGAACAAAGTCGACCTCGGTAGAATTTGAACTCAGAACATAAAGACGGACAAAATGCCGCTAAGTATTCTGCCAGCTTGCCACCATAATAATAATAGTAATAGGTATGAACACGAGTCAAAGGCCAAAGGCTGTGATGATGAATGGTAATTACAGGATTTTAGGGAATTTCTCCATAGAGACAGATCACACTAATGAAGCAAGGAGACCAGATAAAATATGTAAGATCATAGATTTTGCAATGCCATATGATAATATAGCGAATATCAGAGAAATTGAGAATAATTGGAAATATCAGGAACTAGCCAGAGAAATACAGAGATTGTGGAAGACAAAGGCAACAACTATTCCTGTGGTAATTGGTACACTTGAGATAACATCCTAAACTAACAAGAGACTGAAAGACATTGGAATTGAGGGAACTATTGCCGATTCGCAGAAAAGTACTATCCTGTATTTTGGAAAGAATCCCCAAAAAACATTCTTGAGATTTGAGAAGGATTGTCATCACCAAACTGCGAGATAACATCTCTGCTAACGAAATTAGCATGTAGCAGCTTTTGAATAAGAGTAATAATAATAATAATAATAATAATAATAATAATAATAATAATAATAATAATAATAATAATGATGATGATAGCTTGATTGTAGAAAATGAAAAAGGTGAAGATAGTGCCAATTATTGTTGGGATCTTGGAAACAGTATCAGTAGATATTAAGAAGAGCATAATAGAAATTGGAATAGAGTGTTTGGTAGAGCTGTTTCAAAAGGTTTGCCACCTTGGCACGGCCAGAATCACCAGGAAAGTATTATATAGGTGAAGAGAACAAATAGCATGGAACCGTATGCTACAGGTAGCAACCCTGCTACTTATACAAGATTCCAGGAGTTCCAACAAAACCTGAGTTAAAATGTTACAATTATAATAATCCTTTCTATTATAAACACTAGACGTGAAACTTTGTGGGAGATGGTTTGGTGATTATATCGATCCCAGTGTCCAATAGTTACTTATTTTATCGATACCAAAAGGGTGAAAGGCAAAGAAGAACTCGACGGAATTTTATCGATACCAAAAGGGTGAAAGGCAAAGAAGAACTCGACGGAATTTGAACTCAGAAAAAAAGCCAGAAGAAATGCCACTTTTGCTCGGCGAGGTTAACAATTCTGCCAGCTCACCACTTTTGTTGGTTTTGAATTTTGGCAGAGGGTTAATATTTTGTGTGGAGTGGGAATCGATACCATCGCCCTCAGAACGTAGCCTGGCACTACGTTTTATCGTCTCGGTGGGATAAAAGGTTAAAGTTAACCTCAGCAGGATTTTAATTCAGAACAGAGAACCGGAAGAAATACCGCAAGGCGTTTTTTCCGATGTGCTAATGATTCTGTCAATCTGCCATTTTTGCTAACATAATAATAATAATAATAATAATAATAATAATAATAATAATAATAAGAAGAAGAAGAAGAAGAAGAAGAATGAAAACTGGAAAGAATAAAGTTAAGCCTTGTAAAATGTTGACAAATTTATTTATTTTTCTTTTATTTATTTTTGAGATTGTTGTTGTAATATTATTATTATTAATGTTTTTTGTTATTGCTGCTAATGTTGTTGTATTTGTAGTAGTAGTAGTAGTAGTTGTTGTTGTTGTTGTTATTTACAACTTGTTTAGCAGACAATGTGGAGTTTAGCGTGAGGAAGAGTATTTCGGAATACCAGCCGTAGCTTTAGACCAACTGTCCATTCGCAAATAAATTTACAAAAAAAATAAATAAATAAAATTAAAAAATAAAATGATGAAAAATAAACTGATTATAAAAGTAGCAGTAGTTGTAGTAGCGGTAGTAGTAGTAGTAGTAATTGGTGTAGCTGTTGTTTGTTGCAGTGATATTAGTAAAAGCATTAATTGTAATAATAATAATAATAATAATAATAATAATAATAATAATAATAATTATAATAATAATAGTCGTCGTAGTAGTAGTAGTAATAATTATAATAATGATAATAATCAGCGTGTGCAGAAAGAAGGCATGTGTGTATGTTTATATATATATATATATATATATATATATATATATATATATATATATATACGCGAGAAAGAAGCAACAAGAATGGATAGGTTTTTAGTACAATCGTTTCATACAAGGACAGGCTTTATTAAAAGTATGAAACGATTGTACTAAAAACCTATCCATTCTTGTTGCTTCTTTCTCGCTTATAATCACCCCACATTACTGTATTGTTAAAACAGTATAGTTTTTTTTGGTGCATCTAAGTTAGGTACCATATTCAAGTAAATTCATTTAAATTAACTTGAATCTTTATTGCTTTTTGTATATATATATATATATATCAGAAGGAATTCAAGAAAAAGAGGAAGGAAACTATTGGCTTATGAAAACTCAGACAGCTGGAACATATTTTGCCACACATACGTATTATATATATATATATATATATATATATATATATATTATATATATGATCAAAGAAAAATTGCAAGTTTACAGAATATCACAAACGGAAGAAAAAAAATCGCGTCTGTCGGCTTTTTCTTTTCTCCTCTTCCTCTATATTTTCACAGTTAAGGAACAACACAAGAGATACTTCACAATGGTAGAAAGAGGGAGGTAGTTGGAATCAGATATGTTAAGAATTACTGGGCAGGTGCAAAAGGGACGGACAAACAACAGCAACTGTATATATATATGTATATATATATATATATATATATATATATATATATATATATATATATATATATATATATATATATACATACATACATATATATATATATATATATATATACATACATACATATGTATATATATATATATATATACATATATATATATATATATATATATATATATATATATATATATATATATATATATATATATATATATATATATATATATATATATATATATATATATATAACTAGATCGGAAACGAGAGAGAGAGAAAGAGAGAAATAGAGAGAGAGAGAGCTGACATATATTAATGTTGATTATATTTTTTTTTATAAAAAAGGAAGATGGGTCAATTTTATCTACTTATTTTTTGTTATGTTACGAACACCAAACGATTTTAAAACATGAAGAAATATAAATATATATATGTATATGGGCAAAAAAATAGTTTGAAAAAGTCTCCAGAGACCCCGAATAATAAATATAATTAAATAACAGGTCCGATCCTTTCCCGCTCTTAACTACCGTAGTATTCTATGGTCACACTTTAACTGTATTTCTGTAACCTTTCCCGGTTTATACAGAATTTGTTAAGTGTAATATTCAATCGAGTGAAGTTCTCTCGTTACGATTCGCTTCACCAGAAATATATAAAATATTACATTATTATTTGCATCATAACACTCTAATTGTTCGCTTGGTCAAGCGTAATGATCAGCCGCACGAACAATGGCGGTGGTCAGGGGAGATAAATCCCAACCTCCCAACGCCCCGACCTTCCTGTCGCTTTCTGTTTGTTGCATTCTTCTTTGAAATTTTGAGATCATTGGAAAGATTTAACCCACGAAATTTTCAGTAATACTCGAACAGAAATAAATCTTGAATGCCAACCATCTTTTAACTTCTCAGTTATCTACTATTGCTAAAAGAAAATCCGCTCAAATTGACTCTCATCCTACTTTTCGTCTCAGTTTAATTATCTTTTAAAAATACGCAAAATTTATTTCACCAAAGCATCCATTTAAGGCATGTAGAAAGCTGGTCTTAGAATGCAAGAGCTTCTGGGAACGAAAGGGCCTTCATTTATACCCTACCGATCAAATTTGTCGAAACGGCTCGGCTAAACGAAGTTATGCTTTGTGTCTCTGCTAGCAAACCCATTTGTGTATTTTATATATATATATATATATATATATATATATATATATATATATTCCAATCTTCATGATTCGGTTCTTGCCAAAAGAACCGGCCAAAATCACCAGATTAGAAATTCTCAGTGTCTTCAAATCTAAGGCCGACCGTTGGTGTTTCTAAGAGGGTCATATATTTAAAATAAAACCTCACTTGTTCAGTAGTTGATATCTTTCTTTAGTAAACCCACAAAAATTACTCCCTTCTGTTAATTCGCAACGACTAAAAAGACAAGCCTTTACGGAAAGGAGCATGTAAGTTTGTCTTATTATTATTATCATTATTGACAACAACAATAATAATAACACCGTCTATTCCGAGAATCAAAATCGTGGTGATATACGTGATGGTCAGGTAAACAGATAAGACTGAGTCATAGAAAACACAAAGAGAGATGATAGCAATATGGCCGCAAGCTTGCATCTATCCGGTTCCCCTGTAGTTGGAATACTCTAAAGAGCGGGAAAGTCATACGCTAACAAATCCCTGAAAATCCCATGGATTATCTTTGTTTTGTTTTGATCTGTCTTTCGTCGTTAGCTTAATCTGTTCGATAATACAGATTACCGTTTTCAATATTGTCTCGTGAAAAAAAAATCATTAAAAAGAATGAATTCCTGTATTAATTACCATTGCCTTTTTAAAATATATTTTTCGATGCAATACATTTTTTTTTTGTTTTGTTAATTTTATAATTATCAAAATATCAGAGAAACTCTGATCACATCAGATAAAAAACGACCATAAGTGTTATGGTATGTATGAAAATTATTTTTAAGCCTCCAACACAATTTCTCCAGCAATAACACCCATTTTGCTTAGCAGAGTTACTTCGTTTCTTTTTATGCACAATCATTATCATTGTTAGATGAAATATGTAATTTTTTTTTGTAACGGATTAATATGGAATATCAAATTTTTTAATTTACACGAGGCAAATTCTACTTCGTTTTTATATAACTCAGTCGAGACCAGTGGCAAGCAATGTGATCTGTTCCCTGTCGATAAGCTATCAAGTTGAAAGAATATAACCCGATCATAGGGGTAGAATAATATGTATATTTGTTACCTAAGTTCTAAGTGTTCGTTTTTGAGAGAATAGGTGGGATAGCTCTAGTTTATAAATGAGCTAGAGATTTATTCCTGCTTTATTTCGATACAATGTCTGTGTATCGTATGAGTGTATATATATATGAGTTGTATGTTGTGTGTGTGTGTGTGTGTGACCTTTTTTAACCAGTCTTCAAGATTAGATACAAAAACAAAGTCGTTAAAATAAAAGATGCAAGAAGAAAAATATAGATAAATGAAAAAGAGAGGGAAAAAATTACAACTAAAATTTACAAAAATATTAATAATAAATGAAATTAATTTTCTTTTTTAAAATTTAAAATAATGATAACGTAAAAAAAAAAACAGTTATTTATACAGAGTTTGGAAGTCAATGAATGCAACTGAACAGTTCCCGAGGGAAGTGGGGAGGGAGAGCAAGATTTTAAGTTCTTCATCAGTGGTGTTTTTGTTTTTGTATTTTTGTTGTTTATTTTGATGTCCTTTTTGAAAATACTTTCTATCGATTTATCCTTTTCTTCTATGGTTTATCATGTTTTCGGTTGCTATTTTTTCTCCTCTTCTTTAAGCTATACACAGCTGTCTCCCCTGATCATGCCTGAAGGTTCTATAACAGATACCTCTAAGGAGAAAGAATTTTTCGAAGAATATGAGTAACAGTACATATGTAACAGTACATATATATATATATGTATGTAATGATTGAGTAAATCGATCACAGAATGGAAATAGTGCAGATTTTTTTTATTATTTTCATAGAGCGCAGTTATACATGACGTTATACCATTTGTCATTTGTCTACGTAGGATCCAGACCTCAGTCGCAAACAGAAGACAAACAGTAACATTATCAATATACAGCTAACAATAATAATAAAAATAATAATAATAAATTACAATGACGTATTCTTATATTTTTTCTTTACAAATAAAAAAAAATCGAAGAAAAATCACGAAAAAGAAAAATATAATTTTCTTTCTGGACTTTTTCCTCCTTTTTTCCCTTTGTTTAAAAAAATACCTTAATTTTGAAATGAGTCCAAAAGAGTCATTGATCTCAGGTACCGTTGAAATCCAGCAACAGGCTTTAATTAGACAATTAAATAAATAGATAAATGTATGTATGTAAAAGAAGAATCGCTGCTGAAGAATTTTTTCTTTTTTTCTTCAATTAGAGAGAAAAAAAATGATTATTATATAGCTGTAGAGACTTTTGAACTCGTGTACCATTTTCTTGAAATCGGTTTTGCATTCACTTTTAACAAAAACAATTATATCGCAATGACACAAAAAACATGTCATTTAAACGAACAGAATCGTGTCTTTTTTAGATATATTTTAAAAGTCATATATATATATATATATATATATATATATATATATATATATATATATATATATATATATATATATATATATATATACATATATATATATATATACACATATATATATATATGAATTCCAGTTCTCCTCCAGAATATGATATCTTATATGAAAATATAGAAGAAACAGTTGACATCACAGAATAAGCTTCATTTTGTTTTTTGGATGTTTGGGGGGATTTTTAGTCTTTTGTTTTCCAAGATGGCACATAAAGAAGAGAAAGAAGGAGTGAGAAACAGAAAAAAAAGAGAAAAATTTGTGGGTAAACGTGCTTTCTGTTGCTTTTAAGGTAGGTTTCAAACAAATTGACGAACTAAGGAATACATTTAAACACGAAAAGAAAATTGATATTTCTTCTCAGTTGTCTTTTTTCTTCACTTCAAGATTTCTTTGAAGCTTCGCTACTCCACTCTAGATTGTAAATTCAGAAAGTAAAAACAAAAAAAAAATTAATAATCACCAAAATCATGGTGTATGTGTGTGTGTCTGTGTGTTGCGTTTCATTTTCACAAAAGTGAAAAAAGTGGAAGGATGTGACGGCAGAGGGTAAAAATGCATGTGAACACAAATATGTTACTGTATCGGAAAGCTATCTGTCCACAATGGACAATCATAAGAAATCAACACTTTCCGTTCAAGTGAGATTTATTTAAGCCATCGGTACGTAGTTACTTGCAAAAACGATGGAAATTTTTTTTCAACATAAAATCTTGCAGACTAACTTCCTTGTTTTTTGACAAGTGAATATATATATATATATATATATATATATATATATATATATATATATATATATATATATTATATATATATATAATGTTAAAGAGAAAAAATTGGTTACCAGAGGTCTCTGTTTTGTTTTGTTATTTTTTCTTTTATTTTACACATGCAGTGGTAATCACGCAGCAATTAGGGAAAAATTTTCTTATATAAAAAAATTTGCTTTGAAATGCAGATTTATAAATTATAAAAGAGCGTTAGAAAAATAAATGTCCCTTTTGCAGATGATATTTTTTGGTGGCAAGAAGTGAAGTGGTACCCTGAAAACCGACATATAAAACTTGGAAGATCTGGTGGGATGTGCAGGAAAGAAGTGGGACACTCTTTTGAGACGGCATCTGAAAAGAAAAGAAAAAACAAAAAAAGATGAAACAATAGATTGAATTAATAATCAGTTATTAATTATTCAATAAAATAGCTGAAAGGTTTCGTTAACGCATTTCTGTTGACTATTTTTTTTCTTTTTTCATGTTACTTTATCATTTCTTCTGATGCCGTCGAGGTTCTACAATACGATTATCTCAGTGAAGATAATAAGCTAACGAGACGCAAAAATAAGGGATAAAAATAGTAAAAGCAATATATTTCTAAGTGTTTTTGAAAAAAATATGAATGTGAACTTTGGGGAATTATGGAAGGCTTTCATCTTCAATAGTATAAAAAAAAAGTGCAAAGCAGTCACGCAAAATGCATCGTTTTTCTTTTGTTTTGTTTTGTATTTGTTTAGTTACTAATTTTGATTGCAGTCGAAGTTTTAACCACACACATTATATATTGCTTGGGTTGGGATACTCGTGATATATATATATATATATATATATATATATATATATATAATATATATATATATATATATATATATATATTATTGCCTTATCTATGGGTTCCTACGGAGATTTTAAAGAAAAGCTTTCACGGTTTCGGCTTTCCCGGATCTTGTATCTATTGTAGAACTGGGACTGAAAAATAAAGAAAGTATAGCGGAAAGTACACGGCTCTCATAAAACTATGAATGACGAGATTGGTGCAAAACAGGGGAAAAAAAGGACTCTTAACAGGATTACATGTAGATCCAATTATCCAAAGACATAGATGTTATATCTCGACACAAAGACTAGTGCTATAAGCAATTATAAATCCCAGAAATCCACCAGACCTAGTACGTAAGTTTCCAATATGATTGCATTCTGCAACAGCTTTAAGAACCGACTGGTTAAAAATTAATTGATATCTAGGCCATTGTTATAGTCATAAGTCAACGTTAATTGTCAGACAAATGATCAAAGGTGTGGCCACGATGACATAGTTTATCCATAATTTCATTACCTAATATGACAGCATTGATATAAACTTGTCCTTTAAAATGGCAGTGTCATTTAAAGAAGATTTGGTTGTTATTTCTAGTTGATTAAACAACCATATAAAAGCTCTGACACGGGTACGAATCTGAAATGACGGAATACCATCTTTTAAAATCTTTTCTCGGCAATAATAAGCTTGTAATAAAAGTATGACTATTGACATACTCTCAAGTTGTATTTATGTGTGGTTATAGTTACGTGTTGACAGATTAACAAATGACACTTAATCCTAATTAAGCATTGAATTATGAAAGTTACATGAGATTAAAAATCTAAAGTATATAAAGTGATAGTTCTAACTGATGTATTTCTAAACACGATGTCCATTAATATCAGTTAAGTGTAACAGGACATTGCATTTGGGGATATAAGAAAAGCTAAGACTAAGTGAATACAGAAAAGCAAAATATACACACGTATTTATGTATGTAGGTTTGTATGTATGTATGTATGCACATAGACATATATATATGTGTGTGTGTGTGTGTGTGTGTGTGTGTGTGTGTATGTGTGTGTGTGTGTGTACATATGTATGTACTTATACATATATATGTGTATGGAGATTTTGTTTATATAATATTTAGTTAAATAATCTTACGTGCGTTTCGAGAATGTAGCCTGCATTGTCAAATTTCCACAGATGCGTAACTTTCATTCGTAATTTACCTATTCATACTGGATTAGTGACAGTGTTGCCATCACTACTACTGTATGTGTGAATGTATGTAAGTATGTACGTGTACATTGTGTATGTGTGTGTTTCATCCGTTGTAATACCTATATTTTCTTTGAATTACAACATTTCTTCATCCTTACCTTCTCTTGTGGATTCAACAGCATACAGGGAAGTAGGTGCCACAAAATATATTCTTGCTTTTTTTTTTCCTTTTTTACTTCACATTAAGATGTCGTCTGACGTTCGATATTCGTTTCTAATATAGACACAAGACCACAGTTTGGGATGGAGTAGGAATGTAACCAACTATATTGCTTTTACTTTTTATCGACCCCGGAAGTTGGAAAGATAATGTTGATCTCAGCAGTATTTGAACTCAGAACGTAAAAATGCTGTAAGTAAATGACGTATGGTATTTTCTCTATGTGTGGAGGCGCGTGGCTTAGTGGTTAGGGTGTCAGCACCATGATCGTAAGATTGTGGTTTCGATTCCTGGACCGGGCGACGCATTGTGTCCTTGAGCAAAACACTTCATTTCACGTTGCTCCAATCCACTCAGCTGGCAAAAATGAGTAACGCTGCGATGGACTGGCGTCCCGTCCAGCTGGGGAACATATACGCCATAGAAACCGGGAAACCGGGCCTATGAGCCTGGCTAGACTTTAAAAGGGCGCATTTATTACTTTATTATTTTCTCTATGTGTCTAGCCATTCTACTAATGTACCACTACTACTATTGTTTGTTGTTTAGTGTGTCACTTGTACCAGTCTGTGAATGAACGCTTGTTTTTGGAAACATTTTGACAACGCCCTCTCCAATGTTACTTTGCACCATTTATAATATTTTGGAACCAAAATCTCGTCTTCCACTTCTCGAAATTCATGTATTGCTTGTTTATTTTATTGTTGTTTGCTTTTCTTAAATATATTGGCCAAATAAACGAATATAAAAACAGAAATATTTAATGTGACTTTTTAAAATCCCTCGAACTCAAACTTCTAACAAAATACTGCTAAAAGATGTCATCCCTTCCACCATCTCTCTTCTCTCTAATTCTCTCCCTTTCTCTCTGACGCTCTTTATTTCTGTATTTCTTTCTTTCTATTCTTGTGACCTGATTTCTTTCAGCAAAGGAGAAACCGCTGCATGGACAGAATCAACGACTAATGCACACAAGTGTGAATACGTTCGAGGTTCACGAGGAAGAGAGATGTAAATTGTTACGTTTTGAACCAGTTCCTTCGAATTTTTTTTAATTTCTAACCAAGGGATCCTGTCCGGAACGTTAAGATTTCCCTTTTCTTCTTTATCCACGGTCGACAAAAGTATTCTTCTCTTTTTGCCGAAATTTTGCACTCCTGATCTTCGGTTGGCGAACTGGCCGAGTCGTTGGAGAGTCGGAAAGAATGCGTCTCGATATCTCTTCTGGACCTCTGTGTTCTGAGTTCAAATCCTGCTAAAGTCAATGTTGCCTTTCGCCATTTCGAGATTGATAAAAATCCCCCAGTCTGGGATAGCGAATTTGCGGAATATCAAAGCGTCAAACAAGATGCCTTGCGATATCTGTTTCGACTCCGTTCATTCTGAGTTCTAATCCCGCTTCCTATCATCAGGGAAAAAACGGAGCCCTTCGAGTCCCAGCAAAACAGAAGCGGTAAAAAGCTTGGAAAGTCCTAAAGTAAGTGCCTAAATACTCCAGTCGATCACTCTTCATGCCAGCTCACTAACTGGCGAGAGAAAATGCAAAGGGACTTCTTATGTCCATTGAACTGGACAAATGAATATACACACAGAAGCCAATGCAAACGAAAACAAACAAAAGCAATGAAAAAAGGACGATTAACAAAAGCAAAATTCGATTAACTATAAACAGTACAGTAAAACAGACAATGCAAAACACAGACAAGGGGGTGGGGAAGCAGAAGCAGACGATAGGTAGGGTGGAAAAGCAGACGATAGGGAAAAGCGGAAAAGAGTGTTTTGTAAGTGGAAGTTGGGAGTCGGGAGAAATATGCGGAAGCTCGTCGCATTTAAACAGAAATTCAGGATTAACTAAACAAATTGAGATATTAAAGAAATTACGGGGTGTAAATTTTATCACGAAAATACCATACTGAAGGGAATTTAAAAGACGTTTTTAACTTTTGGGATTCTTTATTGAATACTCATTTTTATTTTTATTCCATTTTCTTCAACTTGTTCCGATTTTTTAAAAACAGTTTTCAAGTGGAATTTTTTTATTGCGTTTTTTTTTCTTTCTAAACTTTGGTTTGGTGATTGCAAAAGAATTATTCGAAATATCTTAACATTTTGTTCTGGCAACGAAAAGCGGTGTGAATTAATTCGCAAACAAAAAAAAAGACATTTTTTTTTCGAAAAAAAAAAAAGAAAATTAAATTAACGTTTTTTAATATTTTTACTTTTTTATTTTGATTTTTTTCCTTTTATTTTGTTTCTTCGATGTTGCAAAAAATAACAATTTTTGGTTGTTGTGTTTTTAGTTCTTTTATCGGTCGAACATAGCAAGTGTCAGAAACGTGAAAAACAACAAAGAAGAAAAAAAAAAAACAAGTAATAATCAGAAGAATTGAAAAAAAAAAAACAAGGTACATTCGTGTGGAAGAAAGACAACAGATTCCATGCGTTTTTTCACATTACATTTTGCTTCTTGTCGGAAGAAATTGTCCGAACATTATCGCTATTTTGTCAAATGATGGATTGAAAAGGCAACAAGCAGTGACATTAATTATTATAATTAATAAACACTGCTCATTAAATTACTTTTTACACTCTGATATTTTTTTTTGTATGTATATGTGTTTTCCTTGAAAATAATGCAACGTATCTAGCTATATATTTATATGTCTGATAATGTACGTATGCATATTCAAATGTGTAAATCGGTATATGGAACACACATTATTGCCCATATTACATATCAGATGCTGCCTATTATATTCTCTGCCATTTTATGATTTTATTTTTCTGTTTGTCATAATACTGTTTCCTTCTTTATTTATTGTTTGTCATTTACGCTGTGTTTAGGTATTAACTAAGCAGTGGTGTATTTGCAATATTTATTTACTAACAGTGAATGTGTTAAAAAGGTATTTAAAAGTGTTGTAACAGTGATGGTTGTGGTTGTGGTGGTGTTGAAGCAAATAAGTAGTGAGTAGAGCTCACCGTCGGCGGTGGTTGGCTGGCTTCCGGGTCACTCAGCATCTGCTTATATCCTCACGACTCTGGTTATCTCCCTTGAAACGGACATCGAACGAGATCTTCGTACCGCAGAAAGATTCTTCTCAGCCAAATCTGCTCTGTGTTCAGCGTCATCCACTAATTGCTGAGCCTTGCGGTATTTGTTCAAGGTGATTGTGGTAACATCCTCCTGAAAAAGTCAAACATTTCGAAATGCAGACAAGTAACGATGTTTTATTAAGTTATTATGGTTGCTTACTCTCTAAATTAAAAAAAATTCTATTTGCTCAAACTCACGACTCACAATTAGGAAAAGCAAAGTAGCAGTTTTAAGGAAAGCCTCACATTTTAATTATCATATAGACGGCGGTGTCTTAACAGAACAACAAACAGCCCATTGGTCAGAGGCGAGAAATTAGCATAATAATAGGACCTAAGCCGTTTAGGAAATATATTCAGGATTTCCATTCACTAATGATTGCGGCATCCTCGAAGATTATGTTTTTGGGTTTCCCTTTTATATTCCAAGTAATAAAGCTAATTAACTTTCTCCAGGCAAAGCTGTTTATAACCTTTGAAGTGCATAGGTTAAGCAATTTTCTCCCGGAATATAAAAGAATTACATGTGAGAGAAGTCAGCTTTTTATAATCAGCCATGGAGTGTCAAAACAAAATCAAAATAGGAAAACAAACCTGTATGGTATTATTATCAAACCTGTATAGGATTATCGCCAGACCTCTTTTGGATTATCATCAAAGTTATATTAGACTGGTTTCAAATTGTGGCACAAGGCCAGGAAGTTCGGAGGAGGGTGTAAGCCGATTACATCGACCCCAGTGCTTAACTGGTACTTATTTTATCGACCCCGAGAGGATGAAAGGCAAAGTCGACCTCGGCGGAATTTGAATTCAAAACGTAAAGACGGACGAAATGCCACTAAGCATTCTGTCCGGCATGCCAACGACACTGCCAGCTCGCCGCTCTAAAGAGTAACATTAGGTTAACATCACTTCTTTATTGGGTTATTATTAAACCTGTATAGAATTATATTGTATTATCATCATTATTAGAGTGACATAAATTCTATATAGGATTCTCATTGCATCCATATTGGATTATCATCAAAACTATATTAGATTAACATAAAAGATTATTATCGAAGCTATATTAGACTAATATCAGTTCCATATAGGATTATCATCAAAACTATACTGGATTAACATCAATTACTAATACGTTCTTTTAGCATGAGGACACACACAGACGCACGCACGCACGCACGCACGCACGCACGCACACACACACACACACACACACACACACACACACACACACACACACACACACACACACATTCACACACAAATATATCTGATCAATTGACACTTTTCTAAGTACACACACATACAGTTTTTTCAGTGCCATGTGTTAAAACTCGATGAAATGGTGATGGTAGTGGTGATGATGATGATGAACAGAATGATGATGATAATGATGATGGACATGAGGATGATGACAACAATGAGCACGACGACGATGGCGACGACGACGACGACGACGACGAAGATAACGGTGATGACGTTGAACTCACAGCCTCTTCCAATTGGCGTTTGTAGGCTTTGACTTTAAGTAAGAGCTGGTCGTTGGCACTGGTCAATTCAGCAATAACTCTTCGGTCATCTTCAATAGCTGTGGTCAATTCCTTGAACTGGCGCTCAACCTTGCGATAAGAAGCAATGGCTTCCCTTGATCGGCGCTGTTCCACTTCCAGTTCACCTTCTAAGTCTCTGACCTAAAAGTTGAAATAATCAATTGATTAATGACTGATCAATCAATCAGTAGTTCAATAATCCAATGAATAATTGGGAACGATAAAGAATGAAGGAGAGAGAAAGGAATAAGAAAGGAGTGAGAGAGAGAGAAAATCGAAAGAGAGCAGAAAGGAGATAAAAAGAAAGTAATGCAAAAAATACGAGGCCAATAAAAAGAGAAAGATAGATAGATAGATAGATAGATAGATAGATAGATAGATAGATAGATAGATAGATAGATAGATAGGTAGATAGGTAGATAGATAGATGGATAGATAGAAAGATAGATAGATAGATAGATGGATAGATAGATAGGTAGATAGATAGATAGATAGATAGATAGATAGATAGATAGATAGATAGATAGATAGGTAGATAGGTAGATAGATAGATGGATAGATAGAAAGATAGATAGATAGATGGATAGATACATAGGTAGATAGATGGATAGATAGATAGATAGATAGATAGATAGATAGATAGATAGATAGATAGATAGATAGATAGGTAGATAGATAGATGGATAGATAGATAGGTAGATAGATAGTTAGATAGATAGATACATAGATAGACTGACAGACAGACAGAATAAAGAAAAAGAAAGCTGATGGCGGAATAACTAACTGCAAGAACTAATCAAAAAAAAGAAAAGAAGCAAGAAAGAGTGTAAGAAAGAAAGAAATTGAGTAGAAGAGAGAAAAAGAGAAATAAATATAAAGGAAGAAGAACGAAGAGTGAAAGAGCGAAATGAATGAATAAATAAAAACAAATGAAAAAGATAAAATGAGAAAAAGTGTTTGCGAACGGAAATAAAAAATACAAAATTGCGACGATAATGTGCTGCAGAAATTGCATTTACTTACACGTGCTTGCAATTTGGCAACCATTCTCTTTCCTTCCCTCTGGGCGAAAGCCTCAGCCTCTTCCAGTCTAATAGTGATTTCTCTAACTTCAATTTCAAGAGCCTTGCGAAGGCTTTCAGCATTCTTGTAGTTCTCTTGTTCCTGTTTGAGTTCATCAGCAAGACGGTTAACTTCGACGGCTAGCCTGTCAGCACGATCGTTGGCAGCACGCATGTTATTGATAGCCTCATCCAATTCGGCTTGCATACCGTGGATGTCACCTTCCAAGCGTCTCTTGTCGTTTGTAAGGGAAGTGATGAGAAGTTGGCATTCGGATAAGCGTGAAGTGGTTTCGTGCAATTCATTTTCAGCATTCTTGCGAGAACGTTCAGCCTGTTTGGAAGAATAAAAAATATATATACATATTAGCGTTTTATTTTTCGACTGGTCGGCAACAGCATTTATTTGTTTAAGGGGGCAAGAACAGAAAATCAAAAGTTGCATTATTCATGCTTAACCTAACAACATGAGGAAAGTAAAATATCCACAACAGGGGACAAGAATCAAAGTCATCTTGTAAATTTGATTTGTCAAGAAGCTATTTCTCACTTTACGACGCGTATCATAACAAATATATAAAATCAGGCCCTATATTTTAGGTCAAGGAAGAAAATGGAATATCGCGTCATTCATATAGTTCCCATGAGTATTAGATGTGTGATGGCTTGACAAGAAATCAAAAAATGCAGTATGGTTACTTTGCCAATTTGTATGACCTTTGTCGGTCAATGTTGACCATACATTTTATGTGTTTGCAGGCCTGATAAAGACATTTTTTTTTCAGGAAACTTAGCAGCTGCTCATGTATGCAAATATTTATCCTCCCAACAGACACATATGTTTATCCAAGGAAAGGGCCATCGACAGCTTAGCACTAGAGTGGTAGCAAGCGTTGCTGTCAGAACACAATTAGACAGAACAGTTACGGCGAAGTATCTCTCCCGATTCTCTAAAAGTTTCGCCAATCCATCACCTGGATTCATACTTTTAAAACAAAGTAAATTGGCAGAGCCTTTCGAATGTTTGATAAAATGCATGTGGTATTAGTTCCGACTCTCTGCGCTTTTAGTGCAGATCCTGCCAAAGCCAACTTCGCTCTCCAATTTTCTTTTCTGGATCGATAAAAATGTACCAATCCAGTTACTTTGTATATCTTCTACAATATTTCGTTAAAACCACGACTTGGTTTGGTTACATTTTCTCACACTTTGATTAGCAAGTGTAAGGTGAAATAAATTTCAAAGATACTTTGCCCCACGAAGAAACTGCAAGATCTACTCAGTGGTTTTGCAAGATCTACTTCTGAATTCATGGCAACGTCGGAACCCTTTTCCGTATCGTCAGTAGGCATCTCAGGATCACAGCGTTTTGGTCCTTAACCTTGTACGCTTCTCCTAAGTGGGGCAGCGAGGACTGTCACAGCGTGAATTCTACAGATATTTATATGGTCACTGCCACTCTCTCTCTCTTTCTCTCTCTCTCTCACTCTCTCTCACTCTCTCACTCTCCACACACACACACACACACACACACAATTTACATTTATATCTAAGCCAAACTATGATATGGCCACATCCATTTACGCAAATAATGTACCATAGGGACATTAAGCTGTCAAGCTAAAACCGATGGTCACCATGCTCATTTGTAAATGGTCAGCGCAAGTGACCATATCGAAATGTGGAATCATAAATACTTACAGTTTCAAGAAGAGAACGGCAATCTTCAAGTTCGGTTTGAAGGCTGATGCGTTTCCTTTCAGATACAGACAAGCTGGAACGGAGGTCTTCGCTGATACGATGTTCTTCCTCAAGACGGGTTTCGATTTCCTGCAAAGGACACAGAGAAACAAAAAAAGGGATTAAGAAGAAAATATAAGTAGTTGGTAGAGGAGATAAAGGGGTAAGAGTGGAAGGAATGTTGAAGAAGTATTTTTCCGTGAAGAGAGGGAGAAGGATGGCTTACTGTGATGTGTGGTTAGGGACATGGTTTAGTTTATATAAGCTCTGTTGGGGTGGAGTAGGACTAACCTCGGGTCAGTTGCAACAACAGTAAAACTAATAATTGTAGTTTTTCGACTTCTTGGTACCAAATATTCATAGTACCGAGTGCTTCCAAGAAAAGAAAAGAAAAAAGATACGAAGCTATTCAAAGTTCGATCAATGTGAACGAGTTCGTTCAGGATAAACTACAATAACTGTTCGTCGCTAGGAATTTATGCACGGTGCGGTAACAGTTCATTGTTTTATGAAAGTGGCTCTCAACCAGAGCCCATATGGCCCTTGGTGGCCCATATAAGAATGCTGTTAAAATTTATGTGTAATAAATTATACTTCTATAATACACAAAAAAATTTAATTTTCTATACAATTCCTAATAATATTTAATTATAAAAATACATAAGTTGTTTATATATATATATATATATATATATATTAGCTAACTATGGAAGTCCAGTAGAGTAAAGTAAGAACCAAAAGAGTCCTTATAGAAAAAAATGGTTGAGAACTACTGTTATGTGTGGTAGAGACACACTGTATAATAATTAATGTCAGTTCCAGTAGAATGCAGTTCTGAGCTGAATGACTTCTAAGAGTAGAGCACACATATATGGCGAAAGCTAATTTCCAAAAAGAGAAGCAACGAAGTATCGTTGTCAGAAACCAATAGTATTGAAGACTATTCCGGATTTCTGTGAGCAACATTTTGTTTACTAAGAGACCTTCACGACCTTGCATTAACGGGATCTGTTTAATGAAAGCTTATAGAATATTTCGCAATGCAATGATATCATTTCCAACAATAGGTACAATTACAACATCAACAACAGCACCAAGAATAAATTCGGTCAAATTAAACCTCGAACTGACCTTAATCTTGATGTGCAGAGTTTTGATGACTTTGATGTGTTCAGCGTTCTGCCTGTTGGCAACATCCAAAGCGGTCTCCAGTTCCCTAATGTCAGTTTCATATTTCTTCTTGAGTCTGTTGAGTTCGCTCTTGTATCTGGTCTCGACTTCCACCAAAGTGCGTTGAAGCTCTTCAATGGCACGAGCGCTGCTCTTCCTGTTGTAGTGAAAAAAAAAAGTTGGTGAAATAATAAAATGGTGATGAAGATGATGATATAATTTGTGTGTGAGAATGCATATGGCAAGAATCTAATATATATGTAGTGTATAATAAATAGATCGGAGCAATACACACACACACACACACACACACACACACACACACACACACACACACACACACCACATAATAACTACTATGATGATGTATGTGTAAATGAATAATTATGATGATGATGAAGAGACGAGACAGATGAGCGAGTAGAGATGCTTTCAATTCAATCTTATTTTCAATTTCTCACTGAGGGTCTGTCAGTCAGTCTCTCGCTACGGAGTTGGTTGAGAGCGGTGGTGGCGGCTTGCAGTTTGTTTTCGGCATCACGCAAGCTTTCTTCGGTGTCACGGAGAGCAATGGTAAGGGAATCACGTTCGGCTTCCAATTGAGCGCGGAGAGCCTGGAGTTCGGCAAGCTGGCGGTTAGCATCTTTCAATGCGTTGACGGTTTCACGGAGGTTGTCTGGAAATGGATAGGGTAAAAAAATATATGTAAAACATTGAAAGGAAAGAAACACAAGTAGGATATTGGGGACTGGATGTGTGTGCATATGTACGGTTGTGTGTGTGTGTGTGTGTGTGTGTGTGTGTGTGTGTGTGTGTGTGTGTGGAACACGTAAGGACTGTGGCTGTGTTTATCTAAGGAAGAACTTAGAAGTCATCAGAAGAGCACAGGGAAGTTGATAACTATGCATTTTATGGCATCTTCTTTTGCAGGAAATGTGAAAAAAATGTTGTGCCCCAGAAAGCGGACTGAAACGTGATAACGAAATTTACCAAAACAATATTGTAACACCTACTGCAAGAAGTCTCCATTGTTATCACATCTGTACAAAAGAGCGTCTATATATATATATATATATATATATATGTGTGTGGTGTGTGTGTGTGTGTGTGTGTGGGTGTGGGTGTGGGTGGGTGTGTGTGTATGTGCAGG
>NC_043009.1:23323540-23341040 GCF_006345805.1 Octopus sinensis | reverse complement strand
ATATATATATATATATATATGCATGTATTATGTTTGTATGTATATATGTATGTATGCGAATTTGTACATTGCCAGAGAGAGGGGGGAGTAAGAGAGAGAGAGAGGTGTATGAAAATATATTCATGTTAATGTTAACGTTTGTATGAGCGCACAAAGTGTCTGTGTGGATGTGTTTTATAGGTATGTTATTCAGACGATATGTATACCAGTGTATTTGTGAAAAATATTAGTCTGCAGTGGAGAAACGGTCGGTATTTATGGATGAAAAAAGGCATATCCTTACCCTGGCCTTCGAAACTGAATCTAAAGTGGTCTGCAATCCATCAATTTCAATGAGAAGTTGTGACTTTTCTTTATCGATTCTGTTGAAGAAATGAAAGATATAATATTTATTTTTATTTGCGATAATCAAACATCGACATTTCTCTCTCTCCCTCATATATGTATGTATGTATGGGCGTTCACACACATATATCTTATATAAGTGCAAATGTCTATTATACATATGACAAGTTTATGGAACAGCTGTAAACGAATGGAATAGATATCAGTTCTCTAACTTCACTTCTCTTATCAGTTCTATTCATATATGTGTATACATATACCTATACATACATACATACATACATACATACATACACACACACATATGTTGATTGTGACTTCGGAGTTTTGACCTTCTTAGCCTACACATACATACACACGCACACACACACACACACACATACACAATGTACGTGCATATATGTTTATACGTATATATGTGTCCGTAAATATGTATGTGTATATGCAATGTATGTATTTGTATATATTTGCTTGTATTTATATATGCGTGTACACACACACACACACTCTCTCTCTCTCTCACACAACCACGCACACACACACATACACACATATTCATGCCCATGTCCGTCTATCTATATATCTTTCTAGATCTAAATCTTTCCATCTAATTATTTCAGTTTGAGGTAAACGAAAGACAAGGGAAACTAATGACTATAAAGAAAAATACAGGAATATATAAAACCATAAATGTTAAAATATATATGTTTAAGTATGTATTTAACAACGATTTGTTTGTAATTTTTCACCTGATTTTTCATTAAATAATTATTCCTCATTTTATTTATTATATCTACTTTTTAGTTATATATTTTTATTTTGCTTTTTAACTTCTGTTTTAGTTAGTTCTATTTTTATCTTATTTTTATTTAATATTTTTAGCCATATTTCAAATTTTTACTGTTTTATTTTTACTTATTTTTATTCTATACTGTTCTACATATTTTAATCTATTTTTATTTCTATTTTCCTATTTCTTTCCATATTTACCTTTACATTCATTGCTTCCCTTGTTCTGCCATTAATTACCAGCATTAGAAACATTTAGACGGTAAGATATAAATCCATATATGGCTATAGACAGACATATGTGTACGTAAATAAATAAGTACATACACACAATCATATATATATAAACGACGTGGAAACAATTGTAGACTTACGCAATAAAATTGTTGCTCAATCCATTTTCTGCTATTCATAACTTTGCATGAAGTTTATAGATATTACGGAATTACAGATATATATATCCAGTAATATGATCATTCTCATTGTATAACATTTGCTGGCCGGCATATGTAGCCGAGCTTTGAAAGCAAACTATAAAGTTTACACTCACATCGTATTTACATACATACGTGTGTGTGTGTGTGTGTGTGTGTGTGTGTGTGTGTGTGTGTGTGTGTGCGTGTGTGTGCGCGTGTGTGTGTGTGTGTTTGTGAGTGTGTGTGTTCGACAGGTTTCTTTCACTTCCCGACTACCAAATCCACTCACAAGATATTGGCCGGCTCGATGCTATAGTAGAAGGCACTTGCCGAAGGCTCCATGCAACCGGAACCATTAGTCTATATAGAGAACTGTGAAGGCAAGGCGCATGGCTCAGTGGTTAGAGGATCAGGCTCACAATCAGGCGGTAGTGAGTTCGATTCCTGAATCGGGCTGTGTCTTGAGCAAGACACTTTACTTCATGTTGCGCCAGTTCACTCAGCTGTAGAAAAGAGGTGCGACATCACTGGTGCCAAACTGTATGGGATTTTGCCTTTCCCTTGGATAACATCAGTGGCATGGAAAGGAAAGGCTGGTATGCATGGGCGACTGCTGGTTTTCCATAAACAACCTTGCCCGAACTTGTGCCTCAGAGGGTAACTTTCTAGGTGGAATCTCATGGTCATTCATGACCGAAGTGAATCTTTATATTATTTGAATCAGTTATAAAGAGCATGAGAAGACCTCACGCCCGCTCCTCTGAGGCGCATGTGTGTTTGTATGTATATATGTGCATCTGTATCAATGTAAGTATGCACGTATGTATGTGTGCATGTGTGAATTATTTTAAATGTTACGAACCTGTTTTTCTGTTTTGTGAGGTAATCATTCTGTTCAGACAGATCGTTGATTGTCTCTTGATGGCGCTTCCTAAGACTTTGTTCAGTGCTCTCATGTTGAGTAATAGCAAGGTCAAGGTCTTTTCGGAGTTTGATCACCTCACTGTCCTTCTTGCGAGCGAGTTCACTCTGGAAAACAAATATAACATACATTAGGAACGTCTTTTAAGGGCTTATTTTCTTGTTATTTATCCCTCATTTATTCGACTCATACAAATCTGTTATGAGCCTTAAGACTCGAAAGGCCGGAGCTTAACTCGGTTTGCATGGTATATAAAGGACTGAAATTACAACCCACTCACCCTGAGTTAACTTTCTAGCTATTGTTGGAACTCATTTACGGCTGACTGGACTGGGGCAACGTAAGATGAAGTGTTTTTACTCAAGACTACAACGCCCGTTCTGGGAATCGAAACTATGACCTTATGATCATGAGTCCAACGCTCAAACCACTGGGCCATGCGCCTTCTAAATTTAAAACTCACAACAAAGCTATTCCAGCCCCCCTCCCATTAACCTTCCGCCATTTTGCTTTCAAAAACAATGCTTATTATCTTTCACTTGTTTTAGTCATTGAAAGCAGCCATTCTGGGAGCACCGCCTCGAAGAATTTTAGTTGAACAAATTGTCCCCAATATTTATTTTTGTTTTTAAGATTGGTGCTTATTCTATCTGTTTCTGTTACCGAACCGCTAAGTTACAGCGATGTAAATAAATCAACACCGGTTGTCAAGCAGTGAGGAAAATACACCCCCCACACACACACGGTCTTCTGCACAGTTTCCCGTCTACCAAAATCATTCACAAGGTGCCTAGACCTAGAGAAGAAGACATCTGTCCCAGGTGCCGCATCGTAGGAAAGGACCTTAAACCGCATGGCTACAAAGCGAGCTTATTATTCATTCAGATATGTATGCGTCTATATTTATGATTTTTTTTGTAGGTTGTGTGACCATAGAGTGGTCTTCCTCGTTGGTTCATGTTTAAAAGGTAAAATTTGGGTCAGATATATTGGGCTCGCCTTTGATGTCACGGTGAAATTAAGGGTAGACAATTAAGATTTGAAAGCGTTGGTGTACTCAGCCACCGAATACGCAAGACGATATCTCATCAGGCAGTGAAATTAGTAAAAATAATTGAAACATGGCGTTGGTGTGATTCTGTTATGGTGCAGACATCATGGAAGGACTCCAATACACTTTTTTTTCTTTTGTAGAGGGTGGTTGTTATTCATACTGTCTCAATATTATATATTCATTACTTTGTGTTCAACTGTCCCTATGCATATGCTCAATTTATAACTGGTTTGAATGAGTTGACTAGACGAGGCCCATCATTCCCCACGTGAATTTGGATCGTCAACCCAACTAGCCAGTTAACAAGCTAGATGGACCGAATTGTTGATATACGATATATACACAAATAGCGGTAGTACAATAAGGTTCTTAATTAAGATTGTGTGGTCTCTTTTCTATAACAAGTATGTGCAGGCACACACTTATACAGCATTCATACAAAAGACACAGTCACGCACATTGTTTCAATAACACGTTAAATACTAACCTGTGAGATGGAAGTTAAACCAACATCTTCGAGACGTTCGTTCAATGAATCAATAAGAATAGCATGTTCTGCTGCGAGTTTCTCGAACTGGAGGGGGAGAAAAAAAAGAAAATTATTATTATTATTATTATTATTATTATTATTTATTATTATTATTATTATTATTATTAATATCATCGTTATACATTTATATATATAATCATAAATTAATTATTTATAATGAATCGGAAGGACCAGCAAAATGCCCGGAAGCATTTAATAACGTTCCTTTACCGTCTGGTTCCTAAACCCACAGGCGTAAACATTGCTTTCCATCTACCCTTGGTCAAAAGAATGACACTCCACCCCAATAAATACATAAATTTGTGTTAATGTAAGGAAACATTAATATTAAATAAGACATAAATAAATTTCAAATAAGACGGCACAGTCTTCAAGGTTATAACCTCAATCCAGCGGCACACGAGTTTATAACTCTCTCTTGGTTTAGAGATATTTAGCATGTTGTCCATTGTGACAGAGCATGCGTTTGATGAAGGACAATTCAATCCTTACCATCACGTCTGTGTTTTCCAGGTGTAGTATATCTAGGACTACATTATCGAATCAGACCTATAATGAAAATAATTCCAACCGTAACAATCACGATTTTTGTTGTTTTCTTCGAGCATAGTGTACCTTGGACTTCCCTGATGTGAATCTCTATGCTGTAGGAGAATATCGTTCGAACGAGATTTGACTATAGTTTGTAGCTAGTCGACCAGCCGTTTAGTGCTTGTTAAATTCGTGGCACTCCGTCGGTTGCGACGACGAGGGTTCCAATGGATCCGATCAATTGAACAACCTTCTCATGAAATTAACATACAAGTGGCTGAGCACTCCACAGACACGTGTACCCTTAACGTAGTTCTCAGGGAGATTCAGCGTGACACAGAGTGTGACGAGGCTGCCCCCTTTGAAATACGGATACAACAGAAACAGGAAGAAAGAGTGAGAGAAAGTTGTGGTGAAAGAGTACAGCAGGGTTCTCCACCACCCCCTGCCGTGGGGCTTTAAGTGTTTTCGCTCAATAAACACTCACAACGCCTGGTCTGGAAATCGAAATAGCGATCCTACGACCGCGATTCCGCTGCCCTAACCACTGGGCTATTGCCCCTCCATGCTTGTTAAATATAATTAGAGTGTTAACTAGGGCGCGAATGGACAGCAAAATATACAAATGCAGCCAAATAAATATCCCCTGCTTATGACGGTAAAGTATAACTTGAAAGATTTTATTGTTATTTGTATTAGGCTTACCGACCTCCTAGATACTCCCTCAATGGATCAATTTGGATAGATTATACAGCGATGGTCACTGCTCTCGTACGTTATGCTTACTGCCAGAGTAACGACATCGTCAGTCCTCGAATTATTTTCCACCAAGGTGGAGGAAAGTATTTTTAATCTAATTAGATTGACGAGTGGGAGTTATCAATAACGGACTGCAATCCCTGGGTACATTATAGTGTTGGGAAACGTGAAAGATAAATATATATTTTACTTACTCTGATCCTGCTGTCCCTCTCGGAGTCTAAAGCATCTTCCAGCTCCCTGATTCTTAACTGGATGAAGAAAAATAACAAGTGAAAGAATATATTAATACATGTATGATTCAGTTCGTACATTATTAAAATGTCTATGCCTCTGTTTGTGTGTGTGTGTGTGTGTGCATGTGTATGGGTGCAGAGTATTAAATTTGCTTATATATATATATATATATATATATATATATATGTATGTGTGTGTGTGTGTGTGTGTGTGTGTGTATGAAATATAGAAAAAAACTAAAAAATAAACTAAAAGCAACTGTCGGAGTAATATATATATATATATATATATATATATATAGTTAAATTGCAACGGCTTAGTTAAATTGTGTTAACAATGTGAATTTAAACAATAACAATATCAATTTTTAATTCGTTTTCGGAAAGTAATTTTCTTGTTCTTTTTTGTTTTTGATGAATATTCATTTTATTTACGTTTTTATTTATTTAGTTATATAAATTTTTGGAATTGTTAGATGTAATCTAAAAAATACTATGTGAAAATTGTAAAAGAACAATTATCAAAATAAAAGCAAAATAAAAAAAAATACATTAAATGAACATAAAATAAAATGAACAAATGTAGAAAAATATATTACGTTGCATGCAGGTGATATGTTAAAATGGCGTTAGTGTATGAGTATCTGATGAATAGATTAAATGTTGAGTGAGGGTGGAATAAATGGAGTTGAATTTCTCGTGCTATCATCACTGAGTGATCTTTAGTATCTCTAGGCATTTTCTGCTAATAAGTAGTTTCTCAATTAGAATTTTTTAAATAACCCGAGAAGAAAATTTCCACATTTCTAAAATGATCACCATCTACACGAAACGTATACCGAAAACGAAAAAGAAGTGTAATATACCTTTTTCACAGAAGTGTTACAAGTTAGTGAATTAGAAGGACAATTCTAGTAAATTTTATCCTTGTCTTTTACATTTTACTTGTTTCCGTCAATAGACTGCGGCCATGCTGTGGCACCACTTTGAAATGTTTCAATCGGGAAAATCGTACCTGTACATTTTCTTTTTTTGGGGGGGGGGGGATGTTTGGTACTCGTTCTATCGGGACTTGTATCGAAATGCTTTGTTACGGAGACGTAAACAAGCCAACAACGGCTGTCAAGCGGTCGTGATACAAGCACAGATACGAAGACACACATAGACACACATGCACACACATACACACACATTTATATTTGTGTATATATATATATTTATATTTGTGTATATATATATATATATATATATATATATATATATATATATATATATATACACTCGAAGAGCTTCCACACAGTTTCTGTATACCAAACTCACAAGGCATTGGTCGGCCCGGGGCTACAGCAGAAGAAGGCACTTGCCTTAGTCGCTGCAGAGTGGAATTGAGTTCGAAACCATGTGATTGCAACGCAAGCTTCTTAACTGCAAAATCATACTTACACTTTTAATGAAATTTTTTCTTCTTTTATCACGTCATTTTTAAGACTTTCCCATAGGGTTCAAACTTGCTTCCATTTAAATGAACTGTATTAGTTTGTTTACTATATATATATATATATATATATATATATATATATATATATATATATATATATATATATATATATGCTTACCTTTTACTGTTTAGAAACAAGGAGATACACATGTTAAAAGAATCTAAAGTAGAACGTATCATAATAGGAGGGTTAATGTCTTCAAAGTTCGATTGTTGTTTAACTATCTACAACATGCAACTATAACGGACGGTTAAACTGCTAATATATTTGGAAGTTTTAGTTCCTGACTCGTGCTTCCTAACTTTGATTCTACAAGACTAAAAATATACTAAGGCAAAAGCGTTCTTTTCGATACTTCGAGAGATATTTTCTTTTCTTATTTTTCATTGATTATACTTCAATACTTGAATAATGTGCAAGGAACGAAAAACTCTGAGTATCCGTGGTGTATGAATACATTCACACACACATAGATACATACGTGTGTGTACGCACACACAAACACACACATATATATATATATATATTTATATACATACATACATACGTATATATATATATATAAACTTTCTTCCACCATATTTGCTAATTCTTGCTTTCTAAACCATTTTTGTGGATAGATATGATGGAATGGTGATGAGTGTTCATTTAAGTTACTTCATTATGATATTTGTGTTTTTGTTTGTTTTGTTTTTTTAAATCGGAATGACATCCAACACACAGGTATGCTATATGAAATAGCCAAATAAATTAAAAAGCAAAAAAAAAAAGCCCCTAGAAAAAAAAATAACCTTGTTCTATAACTTTAATGGTTATTTTAATTTTTGATTTTATTTATTTATTTATTTATTTATTGATACATGAAAATTCCAATATTCGTTTAAAGTCGAGAAATACTTCTTTGAGTTTCTGACTCTTATAGTAAAGGCGAACGGCCTAGCGGTTAGGGCGTTGTATCCACGATTCTAAGATCATTGTCTTCGATTCCCAGACCGGGCAGTGCTTCGTGTTCTTCAGCAAAGCACTTCATTTCACATTGCCCTAGTTCACTCAACCGTAAACGAGTTCCGGCAATAGCTGAGAACTTAACCCTATGAAAGACTGGTGTCCCGTTTCGGCTGGAGAGTGGTCTAATCTTAAGTTACTTTATGATATGAAAACCAGGTTAATCTCTGGCCTGGTGAGCTCTCGGTCTGCTGACAGACGTATGAACAAATGTTTCATATACCATAGCATGTCTTGATCATTCCTATTAATCCATATTGTTTAAAAAATGCATTTTCCGTCGTTTCTAAAAACGACATATACCTGTTGGCTAAAGTTTATGTTATATTTATTTGTAGCGTTTACGCTGTAAAATGCTGACATTTTTCTTATAAAAGTCTAGGAACTATAAGAGGACACATGGGAAACCATATGCCTTCGTGACAAGAATCTAACTAATCATTTGATAGAATTGACACAGATCTATATTGGATCAATTTAGATCGAATCTATTTAGAGACTAGGACAGGTGTTTCTGCTTATGTTTCTGCTGATGGTGATGATGAAATACTCGAAGAAGACCACAGCGTATTTGTATTAACTCAGAGAAGGACGATATATATTGATAGTAGACTTCTGCAGTTAATAGAACTTTGCAGTGTTTTTTTTTATTATTATTGTTGCAGTTCACGTCACCAAGGAATACTTACTGCAATACATTTGCTTACTAGAAACAGCAGCAAAATCTTTCTCAAATTATGTTGGAGAGTGTTGTCCACTGTTTGAAAATAAAGGATAAAATGGCTCACAGTCAAAATACCCTTGTTCAAGATTCTGCCCGATCGAAGTTGCAATGTGAAGTGGAAAGGAACCAAACTGTGGTAACTGTAGACAAAATATTAATGTTCTGTTTCTTTTAATGTAGCCTTTTCTTAACCATTTCAACTTAACCATTTCAAATGAAAGATTAGGTAATCAACTTGTGACCCCCATCGAACCATGTAATCTCCAACATTGGCTTCTAAAGCGTCAGGAAGATGAGAGTTCAATTTGAACATTCCACTAATCCTTCTACAGAGACAAGAAGCTAAGTCTATCGTAAGTAACTTTCCTTGATCTCCTTCCCATACAACTAGCGAATTATCCTGGTATATAGAGTTAAATGTTTTGCAAACAAAATTCATAAAGAAAAAGCAAAAAAAAAAAAACAATAAATAAACTTAAAAACTTAAAACTTAAAAAAGAGGGGGTAAAACACCACAGCAATTACACAATTTTTTTTAGGAAATCAGAAAATAAATTTAATAATTAAGTTTTTGTTCATTGCTAAAATTACTCTTCTATTGCCACCATTTTAACAGAATTAAATTGCAGTGTGTCGAGGTTTATCTGAGGATTCGAGGGTTTATAAGTTTTATATATATATATATATATATATATATATATATATATATATATATATATATACATACATACATACATACATACATACATACATATATATATATATATATATTTATATATATATATATATATATATATATCATTTTCTTCCTGAATAGAACAACAGTTTATTGTCGGTTTTCTCCTTAGCAATGTTTTGTAGCTCAGTGCGGCCAAATATTTGTCAGTTATACAGAGTCTTAACCAAAGCCACGTCATGTTGCTAGTAGTTTCAAATCACTTAATGGCAGAGAATGTGGTTGAGTTCGTTTTCCTTAAACATGGTTAAATTGCACATCAGGATTGGTCAGCTTGAGAACTGCTTTTGCTATAGATTTTGCGAATTCCGTTTGTCTTTTATATATATATATATATATATATATATATATACATATTCCCTATTTGAGGTATTAGATTGCATTCCAAATAAAAATATAAATCAATCAATAACTAAAAAAAAAAATTAAAAATAATAAATAATCGTGTCGAGGGTAAACCACAACAGCACAGCAGAAGGGTTGAGAAATAAAAGGGGTTAAGGATCACAGTAGACTGTATTCAGAGAGGGAAGAAGATAATCCAGGTACAACTATGGTTTGGTTATTTCGGAGATAGAGTTTGAACCTAGCACACCACTTACAACATACCCGAAACCGTGCTTCTGCTCTGTCTATTTCACTTTGATCAAATCCAATATGTCGTGTCTTTACAATCTATAAGAAAAGAGATAGGTTTTCTTTTTTGGGGGGATGGTTTTATTTTATTTTTAAATTTTAATCTCAAAACAAACCTTAATTATTCCATTCGTGAAGTTGGCTTTTCCGCGGAATTTTTCACATTGAAGCCAAAAAACGCTGCCGTTTGCATTTTGGATTTCAATATAATAAAAATTAGATATTTTAGTGTGTATCTTTTATATTTATTCTTAATTTTTAATTTTTTTGTCTGTTTATTTGATTTGGGACGGTCTTATAACGTATCTTTGTTTTATTTTTGTGTTGTTTATGTTTTAATATTTTTAATTTGGTTGTTGATGAGGGTCGTTAAAGTTTTTTTGTTTTGTTTTTAATTGGGTTCCATTTCGCGAATTTTTTTATTTGTTTGATGATATTTATATTTTGTACTATCTTGTTTAAATTAGTATTTGATTGCACCTTATGCTTTCATTTGAAACAAAGCGATTTGTACAGATTTAAGAGTACATACATCTTATAATCTTAGGCTGACCAACAATAATGGGTAATTTTATGAATAATATATATTGGTTTATAGAATGGATGAAAGAATAATGAAATAATGAAAAATGGATGAATGAGAAGCGGAGAGCAGCGTTCGTTAAGACCCACAACCATAATATAACATTTTCTCCCAAATTTCTGTCACATGCAAAAACGGCAGCCGGTTTTGTCTCTGAGTTAAATTATCACTAACAGCAGCACCAATTGCACTATCCAGCACATACTAAAGTAAAAAAAAAGTACCATACAACAACACCACAATAATAATAATAATAATAATAATAATAATAATAATAATAATAATAATAATAATAATAATAATCTTGCCTATTATAGAGCCCGAAGTTCGAAATTTTGCAGGCGGGGATTAGACGATTATCTCAACCACAGTGCTCAGCTGGTACTTATTTCACCGACCCCCATAGGGATGAAGGTCAAAGATGACCTCAACGAAATTTGAACTCAGAACGTAAAGACGGACAAAATGTTGATATAAGTGCAGTGTTCACCCAGTTACTTCAAAAACAGAGAGGAGGGGAAAGGGAGGGGGAGAGGGATGGAATAGCGGAATAAGCATCTTTAGTTTAAGGTACTGGTTTATTTAAAGCCAATTTCTTAAGCTTTCTTTTAATATTTTAAGGGAAATAACGTTTGGAAATTTTGACACTTTCATGTTCTTTCCAAGGATATTAAGATAGTGAATAATGTGAAAGCCCCAACAAGATTCGAAACTGCCCTCGGGAGCTTGCCTCTTAGTTTAAGATACTCGTTATACAAATAATTAGACAATTGTTTTTAGCTTTATTTAGCAGGTTTTGATATATTTTTTATTTATTTTGACTACAATGAGGATCTAATTTTAATGACGAGGTGGGGGGTCACCTCAAGTGTACCGGATAAGCGAGGCACCCATACTTTACATGCGAATATACTTACACGCCACGCAAACATATATACATAAGAATAAAGCGGAGAAGGAAGCACCCACAGTTATTACTTGTAAATACAAATGCATATTGTCAAGAACACACTCAAACACACACATGAACACACACACACGGAAACACATATGTACACGTATACACATATATGCTGAGTTCTTTGCTCAGTCATTGCTAATTTTTTTGTATGTATGTATGTATATATATATATATATATATATATATATATATATATATATATATATATACATATATATATGAATTATAGAGTCATAAATATTTGTGCTGCACCAATAATTCTTGTGCCTGGAAAATGTAGTTCCTCATACGACTATATATACATACACACACACACACACATATAATAATGTGCTTATGTGCTTGTGTGTGTATGTACCGTTCACATACTTATTTGCAGTTGTATATGTTGGAGGGGGAGTGAGAGAGAGAGAGAGAGAAAAGATAAAAAGCGTGTGTGTGTGTTTAGCAAAAATTCCCTGCATACTTAGTCAGGCTATTTTCTGAAAAGTTTCAGTGTTTCCATTCGCTTGCATCCTTAAAAGGCTGGCAGGCTGGCTGACTGTCTATCTGTCTGGCTGGCAGGCCAAAGATAGAAAATTAGATGCTGCCAAAGGCCCGAATATCATGCACACACACACACACACACACACACACACACACACACACACACACAGATTACTATCTACGTAATCAAGCAGCCAGCTCGCTCGTTCACTCGCTAAACCTATTCATCAAACAAGCTCAGTTTTATCAACTTCATACATCTAGCTGTCTACCCACGCCATCAAGGTAGGGAAAGTATAACATAACCGACCAATCAAGAAGGTAATTAACCATCCAGATAGTCAGATAGCCAGGTAGCTAGGGAACCAGGTAATCAGAGAATCAGTCGGCCAAGTGAAAGCAGCAAGCCTGTAGTATGTCCCATAAATAAAGCAGTATTTAACATTATATTCATGTTTAATGATGTGTTATTCATGGGACACCTAGAACTTTGCGTAAAATCTACAAGCGACACCGAACCATTGAGGAAGCCTCTACGCATATTTTATCTGCTAGAAATAATAGTCAAATTACTCCAAAATCACTCCCTATCTTCTTTAAGAAACGAAGGACGCATTGGACAAATGCATGTAACTCCGAATATACAAAAAGAGGAAAAGGGGAGGAAAGGGCCCACAGTTGAGATCATAAGTCTGCTGGATGGGGGTTGACTGGGGATGGTGTGTAAGGTGTACTCAATAATAGCAACAGCATGCACGATTCAAGGAAGTATCTTCTGACGGAGTTACTTGGTCTGCAAGAAATAGTAGCCAAATATTTCTCAAATTCCATTAACTGCCATTACAAAATGAAGGATATATTGCCTATTACAATCTTAAAAAACGAAAGCACACTTCCCCCTATAAACGTGAAAGAATTCTGGGTTCAACTTTGTAATCTAACAAATCCCAAAATTGAATGTCAACTAGTTGTACATATTCATGGCACCTATTAATAAAAGAATGGGCTGAGCTAATTAACAACACAAAACAGTTAACATGGTGCCAGTTATATTCTCTTCAGTAAGGAAGGCTACTACAAGATGCATTTATATATTGTTTTATTGTCCAAATGCATCTTTACTATATGCAGCACCTAGCAGTAAATGATGTAGGGAAGTATATACACTCTCAGTTGATTTACGAATTAGGATCACTGTGTAAGAAAACTAGCTGATTTATTATTAGTCATATCCACGAATTGATATAACTAGTCAGTAATTGAACCATCTTTGGTAAATGTTGTACCGAATATTACGATGCCGTATAAATAAATCAGCGAATGTAATCTATACACATGGTATTATGAATGCGAACAGTGAAAGGTGGTTTGTTTGTTACTGCGTTATTGGTGAAACGGATGTGCTCAGATTGTATGTTTAGCAATCCATTTGCCAGAGTAGAAGCAATATGTGGAATTGTGTAGAAAATACGATTTTAAAAATATACTGCTTTCTTTGAATTACGAATTATCCTGAGACAATGGACGATAAATAGATAGATAGATAGATAGATAGATAGATAGATAGATAGATAGATAGATAGATAGATAGATAGATAGATAGATAGATAGATAGAATATAACCAAATGAGGCCCTAACTTTTCTACTTACTTCCTCTAAATCTAATAAATTTAGATCTCAATGTATAAAAATAATCGAATAATTTTCACAATATAAAAACATTTTATCAACACATCATTTGAAGAAATTAGACTTGTAGCAAATGATTAATGTTGCATTCCTTCCCTCATCACATCAATCTAATCTTTTATACATTCCCAATTTAATCTATGGATATCTAATATGCTAATGGTTCACGACTGACACTTGTTTTTGTTTGTTTTGAGGGGATTTTCCTTTCTTTTTTTTTTCTTTTTAGCCAATTCATTTTCTAACACTGCTAATGCTTTTAGAAAATAGATGAATATACAATATCCCCCGTTCTTCCTCTTCCTCTACAAACATATCTGTAACCTGGAGACCACAGAAACAATCAATATATAATGTATCGCTTCCATCATTGTAGACATCGCCATTAGGTAAGAGATAAAACTTCCGGTGAAATGAGCCTGCTGTCTAGTTTCACTTCCGATTGCAGCCATTTTATGTCTTATTTCATTTACGACTTTTCATGTCTTTGAGAAGAGAACAGCTCTGATTCTGTCGTATTCTTCTGTCTCTGTACATCTAAACAGAGTTTTGTTTCTGTGTAAATATCTTTATTAACATTAATTCAAGTACAGCTTACTTTCAAATCCCGCTGAGATCAATGTTGATTCTCATTCTCTTGGGATCAATTAAAGAAAGTATCGATCTAAGGTGATAAACTAGCAGAACTGTAAGAACATCAGATTAAATACTTTATGGTATTTGTTCCGGCTCTTTACATTCTGAGTTCAAATCCCACCATAGTCTACTCGGGTGATAAACACCATCATCTGGCACCTGAGGTGTCTTTTGCGGAGTTCACTCCCTTGTATGTATTCAGACTCGGTTTCCGGATACTTACCTCTTTTTCTCTTACTAATTTAGTTAAGGCTCTGTACTAGGTTATTAGGCTTTGCCGTCCCTCCTGACGGCTACAGTTTGGGTCTTTGTTAACTCTTAGCACTGAGTGGAAAGAATTTGTATGAACACGCTCTATGTGAGAGAAGGATACCAAGCTGAGTTATCTAAAAAAAAAAACCACCTAAAACCGATACCGTCTTTAGCCTTGACGTTCCAACACAACCCGAGAGATCACAGGAGACTTCCTACATAAATGCTATTAGATTAGGCCTTCCATGTCAACAATTGATACCACAGTGTAGCAGTTAGTACGTCTACAGTATTCATTCTGTAATCTTGTAGTCAGTAAGTTTGAAATGAAATAGAAGATGCGGAATTGAGTCTATAAAAGGAAACCAGTCTCGGTCCAGTTATTTTCAAGATGTTAGTTAAGACATATATATATATATATATATATATATATATATATATATATATATATATATGCATACTCCTAATGCCTTTTTCTTCTTGAGATTACGGAATTGATAAAATACAATGTCGACACACATAGATACGATCACAGATGTCACTTCTAATTACCTTATCTTGTGGTGTGTATTAGCAAACGAATATTAGATGATATTGGCATGCATCTACCATCTAGTTTAAAAAGAGTTTATCTCACATGTCATTCGCATCAAATAGTATAACGTGTGTGTGTGTGTGCATAGAGACGCATACATAAATGAACTTTCTGTTTATAGAATGAGAAAAAGTGACATTTTGTTTTACATTCACGCACTTTCATAGATTTTAGTGATGTAAATGGAATTAAACGGTTTCAAGTGAGATTCAAAACCATTTATGGCTTCGGTTCAATGCGTGCATAGGAATCGCTGCCATAAGTTTTGTAACTAGTAATACAAGCTGAGCTAAAGAAATATCTTTTAAATAACTTGGCATACATAGTCAAGCATGACACGATTATTTCTAACCAAAACGATCACGTGTCTATTCCTGAGTATATTACAGGTATTTTTATCTCAACTCATAACCGTACTTTTGTTTGTATTGAAATATGTTCTCAGTCCCATTTAATATCGGCGTCTATACATGAACCGAAAAGCTGATAAATGCTAACCCCTTATTGGTAGTGAGCTGTGATCACTACCAATTGGAAGAGATAGACTATCATGGCCCTATCTTCCTGTTTGTTTATCAATGTTATGAAGTGTCTCCTCTTACCACAGTAGCCATCTACAGTAATATATAATTGTTAAGATAACTTTTCAAGTCTCAACTGATCCTAGTGAACGCAATACAGGAAATCTGTTGATACTTCATTTCTGAATAATGTATATGCTTTTACCTGAATTTATTTGTTTCGACTTTAGATGAGATCGATAAGAATCGTCAGTCATTTGTAGCAAAAAAAACAAACAAACAAGACAAAACGTATCTCTTATAAAATCTGCTTAGTTTGACATAAGTAAATAGAATAGAATGGACGGCTTTATTTTCAACTTATCATTTTGTTATAAAGAGATTTTCACAGATCTTCTTTAAAATTAAGTAAGAATCGATAAAATACCTATGATAACTTATTTAAAAGATGAAATTCAAAAGATGAAATCAATGATAATTTCATTCTTGAATACCAACATTAGAAACCTATAAAATGTTTCTAAAAAACGATCAATTTCAAATCGATTCTGTAAAGCAGCTAACACTATAAATAATACATAGGTATAAACACAATTGATTTTATTGATAAATATGACAATAAATTATAACAGATGTTTTTGCGTTGAGGTTTTTTTTTCAGAAAGCAAAATAATTTGTGTTTCGTTTCTTTTTATATATGAGCCTATATATTATTATTATCGCGTAGAATTATTATAAGAATTCAGAACATAGATTTTAGAAATCATGGTATATAAATTTTAGATTTTCTTTTTCTTTTCCTTTGCAATATAGATGAGGTAAAAAAAAAATGTCAAGAACCAATATCTTGAGGAATTTTGTCTGATTCATTTTTAGTTCCTGGTTATAACTATTTCACTTCATTTCACTTAAGTTAAGCAATTAATGTCGCTAGAAAAGGAAGAAATAATAAATGAAAGTTACGAAAATAAATCTTCGGAATAGGTTGAGTCAAAACGTCAAGAAACTAATATAGATCTGAAAAAAGGTTGTTTCTTGAATGAAATAGCAATTCTGAGAATCGCTTCATATTTGGGTAAAACGCGTTCAAAGTTGCTTCTTGTGTTCTAGGAAGTTGAAATTCAGTAGATCTCTTGTTATATTTAATCAGGTTGCTCTAACCATGAAAGGCAATTTCAGCTGGTTCCTTCTCTCTTAGTCTCTCTCCCTCTCTCCTTCCACCTCTCTGACATTCCTCTTTCACTCTTTCGCTTTCATTTCCATATCATTCTTTCACACACCCACATCCTTCTACCTGAGTTGCTTGCTTGCTAACTAACTAACTTACTAACTAAGTACCCCACCTCTTCCCTCAGTCTCAGTAAAGTGGTCTTTTGCCAAAATATACACTCAGGTGATAATAGTAGCTGTAACACAGATCACTTCTCACATACCTCCCTCTTCGTCTCTCCTCCTCTTTCTATCCACTTCTTCCTTCTACCCCTTCTGGTTCTCTGTCTGCCTATCTCTTTGTATCTCTTTCTCTCACTCTGACCGATTGTTTATTTAAGGAATTCAAGGAAGCAAACTGTAAT